>NC_086349.1:25979758-26139758 GCF_036324505.1 Eleginops maclovinus | reverse complement strand
TCTCACCCCGTGGGGTCAAAATGATCACAAGAATGGTGAGCAAAAATCCCAGAACCACACGGGGGGACCTAGTGAATGACCTGCAGAGAGCTGGGACCAAAGTAACAGAGGCTACCATCAGTAACACACTACGCCGCCAGGGACTTAAATCCTGCAGTTCCAGACGTGTCCCCCTGCTTAAGCAAGTACATGTCCAGGCCCGTCTGAAGTTTGCTAGAGGGCATTTGGATGATCCAGAAGAGGATTGGGAGAATGTCATATGGTCAGATGAAACCAAAATAGAACTTTTTGGTAAAAACTCAACTCGTCGTGTTTGGAGGAGAAAGAATGCAGAGTTGCATCCAAAGAACACCATACCTACTGTGAAGCATGGGGGTGGAAACATCATGCTTTGGGGCTGTTTTTCTGCAAAGGGACCAGGACGACTGATCCGTGTAAAGGAAAGAATGAATGGGGCCATGTATCGTGAGATTTTGAGTGAAAACCTCCTTCCATCAGCAAGGGCACTGAAGATGAAGCGTGGCTGGGTCTTTCAGCATGACAATGATCCCAAACACACCGCCAGGGCAACGAAGGAGTGGCTTCGTAAGAAGCATTTCAAGGTCCTGGAGTGGCCTAGCCAGTCTCCAGATCTCAACCCCATAGAAAATCTTTGGAGGGAGTTGAAAGTCCGTGTTGCCCAGCGACAGCCCCAAAACATCACTGCTTTAGAGGAGATCTGCATGGAGGAATGGGCCAAAATACCAGCAACAGTGTGGAAACCTTGTGAAGACTTACAGAAAACGTTTGACCTCTGTCATTGCCAACAAAGGGTATATATCAAAGTATTGAGATGAACTTTTGTTATTGACCAAATACTTATTTTCCACAATCATTTGAAAATAAATTCATTAAAAATCCTACAATGTGATTTCCTGGATTGTTTCCCCATTCTGTCTCTCATAGTTGAGGTATACCTATGATACAAATTACAGGCCTCTCATCTTTTGAAATGGGAGAACTTGCACAATTGGTGGCTGACTAAATACTTTTTTGCCCCACTGTACTTTCCTCTGTGTGTTTAATGTGTGTCAACAGAGTAGAGAAAGCAATTTCCCTGTAAGGGAATAATAAAGTATGTCTTCTTCTTCTTCTTCTTCTTCTTCTTCTTCTTCTTCTTCTTCTTCTTCTTCTTCTTCTATATAATCATTACGTCTGAACCACAGCTCTTTGAATGTGTGTCTGTGTAAAAGGATTCCCTTTCTGATCAAAAGTAATGTTTGTCATCCACAGCAGACGTTAAATTGACCGGACTTCTTTCTGCGGATTGATATGACTGCACATAGTCCCTTTATCATCCTAACAGTCTGTTCTCCTTAGCAACAGTCTGTTATCCTTAGCAACGATCTGTTCTCCTTAGCAACGGTCTGCTCTCCTTAGCAACAGTCTGCTCTCCTTAGCAACAATCTCTTAGCTGATTATTAACAACCACTGGAATGTCCAAATTGACCAATCAGAATCAAGTATTCAACCAAGCCGTGTAATAATAGAGAATATAAAGAGCTGATTTCAGCTTCACAGAGGTTTTAGTTATTCTGTATGATCAGGTCTTGCTCAGGGCAAAGTTCCTTGTGTTAATAAGAAGAGTGGAATTGTAGTTTGTTCTGTACTTGTTTTTATTTAAAGGTTACTGGTCGTATTTCTTCCTTGTGTTCATTCATCGTATTTGATCTTTTTTTGCACATTTTTCCTTACTGTTCTCTTCCACTTTATTTATTCACAAAACCAGTTCCCCCCCCCCCCCCCCGGGAGTAGTAAAGGATTTCTGAATCTGATTAAAATAAGAAAGCTTGTAAAACAAAAAGTGAACTGTGTTTGATTTATTCCGTTGTGTGTGTTTGATAGATAAGGATAAGGGAGTAATCTGTAAACGAAATCCTGTGTTCAACTTTCAGTTTTGATATCAGGACTGCAGAAAGTCACCTGTTTCCACTGTGCCTTGGCAGTCAAACCCTGACACACACACAAGATAAACAAAAGCTACCGTAGTTCAAATGTTTTTCAGTACCTGCAGGTTGGGTCGACTGCACCTGTTGTCAGTCACATGATGAACAGACTCTCTTACAAAGTATGTACTGCAGAATGCATGCAGTAATATTATCAACCTTAATTCCTGCAACTAGTGCAACAAGACTTGATGCTGAAACGTGTCAGAGTTTACTTTTAGGTCCGAACTGACGATGCAAATACATCATAGGCTTTTAAATTGTTGATATTTTTGTCTTCTCGTATTGTTATCCAACGAGCAGCTCAAACAAACTTAGTTTACTTCCTGGAACTCTCCTGAAAAATGTATGTGTATTCAAACCTAGCATGGATTATTTAGTTTTATCACACGGCTCGGTTGAATACTCGAAGCTGATTGGTCCATTTGAAACATGCCGTGTGCTCTTTTTCGGTAGCAGAACGTTTGAATGGAGGATGCTCTGATCAAGGGTCTATACCTCCCTCATCAACCTGTCTCCTGCCCTTGTGTCCTCTCCTTGGTTCCTCTCTCCTCGGCTCCTCTCCTCCTCTTTTTGCTTGGTTTTCACTTCTCCTATAACTGGACTTTTTGTTTTGTTTTATTTTCTCATTTCAGATGTTTGATGTTTGTTTATTTTCTACTCTTTTATATTTTCACATCATGTGCAATGCCTTGTTTTATCACTGCTGTGACACAATGTTTTCCCAAGTTGGGATCACTAAACATTATCTCCTCTCCTTGTTTCATCTCTTTCGCTCCTTTATTTATTAATCTTAAATCGCTGAAAGCTTTTTATTTAGTTGAAGGGATAAACGCTCAATCAACAAAAACTGGATGCCAGCAGACCAGTGTGTAAAACACACAACCAAAGCACAACACAGCTCCGTCTGTTCACTGACTGCAGAGCATTTGAATAGAGATACACTAAACCACAGCTAAAACAGAAGCCTTTCCTGGAACGCAACTGTGTGTGTGTGTGTGTGTGTGTGTGTGTGTGTGTGTGTGTGTGTGTGTGTGTGTGTGTGTGTGTGTGTGTGTGTGTGTGTGTGTGTGTGTGTGTTAGTTGATATGATGACATGCAAACACAAAGATTTGTTAATTCATGAAATGTAAATAGATGTTATGACATAAAGAAGTGTGTATTTTGAAGTGTGTATTTTGAAGTGTGTATTTTGAAGTGTGTATTTTGATGTATTTTGAAGTGTGTATTTTGAAGTGTGTATTTTGATGTATTTTGAAGTGTGTATTTTGACACCATTTGAGTGAGTGTCTGTTTGTGCAGCAAGTAAGAGTACATGCAGACAAACCACAGACAAGTAAAGTAAAAGAAGGTTACAACATACAAAAGTGTGTGTGTGTGTGTGTGTGTGTGTGTGTGTGTGTGTGTGTGTGTGTGTGTGACACATCAGTCATTAACACATTAACCTCACACACCAGCGCTGCTCGTTTGTCACTTCACTTCTAGAGACATTTAGAGAGAAGTTTTATTGAAATCTATTTATTTATTAACTCTAATGCAGCAGCTGTGCAGCCTGTGTCAGATTTCAGTAAATATAATTTCATAGGAGTTGAAAGGAACTAACTTGATTTATTTTAAGCTTTTACACAAATATAAAGTGGTTGTTTGAAAGCCTTTACTTAACTGTTGCACCTTGAGGCTGTGAAATAGTCCTCATGTTGCAGAGACGTCCTTACGGCGTCGTTATACACACAGACACACACACACACACACACACACACACACACACACACACACACACACACACACACACACACACATACACGCACATACACACACACACACACACACACACACACACACACACACACACACACACACACACACACACAGGTGTACACTCACATTGTATTCCTGATCCAGAGTCGCAGAATCTATAGCCTTCAGAGCGGAGAGCAGGGAGGGCAGCAGCTCCATGTTGTATCAAAAACATCCAACAAAAAACTGAAAAACACATCGGACACCTGAGACGACGTCCTCTGAGTGAGTGTGTGTGTGTGTGTGTGTGTGTGTGTGTGTGTGTGTGTATGTTCGTGAGAGTGTGTGTGTGTGTGTTTGTGTATGTTCATGAGAGTGTGTGTGTGTGTGGCTGATCAAACACAACCTCTGTCTCTCTCTCTTTGACTGTACAGTTTCTCTTCACCTCTGTCTCAGTTTTGCCTGTTAGTTAATAATTTAACTCTAGATAATATTGCACCTCCCCTCTGTGTGTGTGTGTGTGTGTGTGTGTGTGTGTGTGTGTGTGTGTGTGTGTGTGTGTGTGTGTGTGTGTGTGTGTGTGTGTGTGTGTGTGTGTGTATGCGCACTAGAGAACAAGGAAGTGTGAAGAAACTCTAAATGAAATGACAGAACCTGTCTGATGATTACTTCACATTTTTGTAGAGTAACTTCCTTTCCGGTTAGTTTTATTTTATGAGATCTAATAACGCAAACGAAAGAGTAGATAAGGAGGGGGAAGCGTAAACTCATAGATCCCCTTCAAATGTGAAAGATATGTCACATGATTGAAAATGTCTTTAAATGTGCTTTATAGATTTGTCAAGTCTAAGTAAATGGTGTACTTTTATTCCTCTACATGTATTTAATCCCTTTAGTTGCTAGGCAGATTAGGATGAATGATGGTAAATATAATCTCCCTTAAATCAGACTGTAGTTCACCTGCAGTAAATCCAGCAGCTACCCTGCAGTATACAAAGCCATTCAAACTAGCTGCACCTTTACCAGCTCTGAGAACACTTTAATGATCAATCATTATAAAACATATCAGAGATATTATTCTGAAATGGACCAATCAGACAATGACTACTTTTACTGTCGCTACTTTAAGTACATTTAGAGGAGAGTACTTTCTACTTTCACTGGAGGAACATTTAGAATACTTTCACTGTGACAGAGTATTCCTACACTCTGGTACTTCTACTTTACTCAAGTACAAGATCTGAGTACTTCTACTTTACTCAAGTACAAGATCTGAGTACTTCTACTTTACTCAAGTACAAGACCTGAGTACTTCTACTTTACTCAAGTAAGAGATCTGAGTACTTCTACTTTACTCAAGTAAGAGATCTGAGTACTTCTACTTTACTCAAGAACAAGATCTGAGTACTTCTACTTTTACTCAAGTACAATAACTGTGTACTTCTACTTTACTCAAGTACAAGACCTGAGTACTTCTACTTTTACTCAAGTACAAGACCTGAGTACTTCTACTTTAACTCAAGTACAAGACCTGAGTACTTCTACTTTACTCAAGTAAGAGATCTGAGTACTTCTACTTTACTCAAGAACAAGATCTGAGTACTTCTACTTTTACTCAAGTACAATAACTGTGTACTTCTACTTTACTCAAGTACAAGACCTGAGTACTTCTACTTTTACTCAAGTACAAGACCTGAGTACTTCTACTTTAACTCAAGTACAAGTTCTGAGTACTTCTACTTTTACTCAAGTACAAGATCTGAGTACTTCTACTTTACTCAAGTACAAGATCTGAGTACTTCTACTTTACTCAAGTACAAGACCTGAGTACTTCTACTTTACTCAAGTAAGAGATCTGAGTACTTCTACTTTACTCAAGAACAAGATCTGAGTACTTCTACTTTTACTCAAGTACAATAACTGTGTACTTCTACTTTATTCAAGTACAAGACCTGAGTACTTCTACTTTACTCAAGTACAAGACCTTAGTACTTCTACTTTACTCAAGTACAAGTTCTGAGTACTTCTACTTTTACTCAAGTACAAGATCTGAGTACTTCTACTTTACTCAAGTACAAGATCTGAGTACTTCTACTTTACTCAAGTACAAGATCTGAGTACTTCTACTTTACTCAAGTACAAGACCTGAGTACTTCTACTTTTACTCAAGTACAAGATCTGAGTACTTCTACTTTACTCAAGTACAAGACCTTAGTACTTCTACTTTACTCAAGTACAAGACGTGAGTACTTCTACTTTACTCAAGTACAAGATCTGAGTACTTCTACTTTACTCAAGTACAAGACCTGAGTACTTCTACTTTACTCAAGTACAAGATCTGAGTACTTCTACTTTACTCAAGTACAAGACCTGAGTACTTCTACTTTTACTCAAGTACAAGACCTTAGTACTTCTACTTTTACTCAAGTACAAGATCTGAGTACTTCTACTTTTACTCAAGTACAAGATCTGAGTACTTCTACTTTACTCAAGTACAAGATCTGAGTACTTCTACTTTACTCAAGTACAAGACCTGAGTACTTCTACTTTACTCAAGTACAAGATCTGAGTACTTCTACTTTACTCAAGTACAAGACCTGAGTACTTCTACTTTACTCAAGTACAAGATCTGAGTACTTCTACTTTACTCAAGTACAAGACGTGAGTACTTCTACTTTACTCAAGTACAAGATCTGAGTACTTCTACTTTACTCAAGTACAAGACCTGAGTACTTCTACTTTTACTCAAGTACAAGATCTGAGTACTTCTACTTTACTCAAGTACAAGACCTGAGTACTTCTACTTTACTCAAGTACAAGACCTTAGTACTTCTACTTTTACTCAAGTACAAGACCTGAGTACTTCTACTTTACTCAAGTACAAGTTCTGAGTACTTCTACTTTTACTCAAGTACAAGATCTGAGTACTTCTACTTTACTCAAGTACAAGACCTGAGTACTTCTACTTTTACTCAAGTACAAGTTCTGAGTACTTCTACTTTTACTCAAGAGCACGATCTGAGTACTTCTACTTTTACTCAAGAACAAGACCTTAGTACTTCTACTTTTACTCAAGAACAAGACCTGAGTACTTCTACTTTACTCAAGAGCACGATCTGAGTACTTCTACTTTTACTCAAGAACAAGACCTGAGTACTTCTACTTTTACTCAAGTACAAGACCTGAGTACTTCTACTTTACTCAAGAGCACGATCTGAGTACTTCTACTTTTACTCAAGAACAAGACCTGAGTACTTCTACTTTTACTCAAGAACAAGACCTGAGTACTTCTACTTTTACTCAAGTACAAGATCTGAGTACTTCTACTTTTACTCAAGAACAAGATCTGAGTACTTCTACTTTACTCAAGTACAAGACCTGAGTACTTCTACTTTTACTCAAGTACAAGACCTTAGTACTTCTACTTTTACTCAAGTACAAGACCTGAGTACTTCTACTTTACTCAAGTACAAGTTCTGAGTACTTCTACTTTTACTTCTCCCCGCCGGGTGAAACTGAGCTCCAGCTCCTCTAAAGGGACTGAAATATATTTACCTGTGCGGCAGGAAATGCCTTTTGTTATTTAATGGAGTAAAATCCGGTGCAGCAGCGACCTCTAGTGGCCTCTGGATAAATTACACACCCAAATAACAGGAAACACTTCAGGAAGCTGAACACACTGCTCAGTTTCATGATCAAGTGAGGGATGCTTTATATTAACAGAGAGACTGAGGATTCAAACTACACTCATCGTGCAAGGACTACTGGAAAATAAATCACACCAACGTATTCCTGAGAAACTTAAGAGATGACTAAAACAACAGATATTTCATTAAATATTAAATTGTGTTTAGAATCCTTTTCATTTTATTACTATATCTGTAAAGTTTTCAATAATCCTGCAACCCAACCTTAGAGACAGGTGGAGGAGGAAACTTTGTACACAATAAATACAGAAAAGGTGTATCCACAAACAGGGCAAAACACAGGATTAAAAAGAAGAAATGTAACAAAAACTGAACATTTTAGGATCTCAAACACAGGGAAGGACAACACAACACAACACAACACAGCAACTCCTGAGAAAGCGCTTCTTGTCGGCAGTTATCTGGATCCTACCTGAAGAAGCGTTGCAAGCATGAAGTCATTTGTGCTTTTGCTCTGGTGACAAAGAGAATGATGCTATATACAGTGCATCATTTATTCCAATAACAAGATGATAATTATTGATAAATCATCTAAATCTATTGGTGTAATCATCACACGTAAAATATATTCTACTTCTATGTATGTCAATAAAATAGCCGGTTCAATAAGAAAGCAACAAATAGGAAATAGGGGGAAAGAACACAAGCCAAGGCTGCCAGAGAAATGTAGGAGTAAAAAGTACCCTGAGATGTCGTGAAGTTCAAGTAGCAGTAAATGGAAATACTCACGTAAAGTACCTTAAATGTGTACTCAAGTACAGTATTGAAGTTAAAGTACATAATTACATTTCACCACTGAGCATCAAGAGGAAACACTTCAAGAGTTTCGGTTACAAACAAACATCAACATTTGTTCTAATAAAGTATTTTATAGCAAAATATATACATCTCCCTGCTCCCCAACATGAACCATATCATGTTTGTCTGAAAAGTGTTTTAGTTGCAGAAGAAGAGAGCAGCTTCCTCCAAACTGCTCTGTTGATTTATAGAAGATCTGTAAACTTAATAAAAAACCTCTAAAATGAAAGTCTGTCTCACAGGTGTCACTGCGTCTTTCAATAAAAAAAAGAGTCATTGAGCTCCAGGTATAAATATCCTTGAGGAATACCCTTCCTCTACACTCCTGAGTTCTCCTTTATCCAGCTGCGGAATTTGGTGACCCGGGCGTAGACGCCGGGTTTGTTCCTGCGACCGCAGCCGTCGCCCCAGCTCACCACACCGGCTTGGAAGACCCGCCCATTGGAGCCGGTGATGGACAGCGGACCCCCGGAGTCACCCTGAGAGACACAGAGAGAGGAGGGTTACATCAGAGGAAGACAGGGAGGTTAAACTCTGTAGGATCCAACACAGGAACTATGTAAACTACTATAGCTGAGAGAAAAATCTACTAGTTACTGGAATGCATTAGTAAACATGATCTTTTCTGATAGGAGGTAGACATGTAGCTGTGTGTTTTTTACCTGACAGGCGTCCACGCCTCCTTTGAGGACCCCGGCACACAGCATCCTGTCGGTGACCACGTCCTCCAGCAGACCCTTACACACCGTGCTGTTGATGATCCGAACCGCCGCCTTCTGCAGGATGGTCGCAGTGATACCTGAGGGACAAGATGACCAACGTCAGAAACATGTGAAGTATGTATAGAACTACAGCACGGTCACATGACTTCACATCACCACCGCTAAGCTAAAGGAGGCTAATGTTGGGCTATAAAGGAACTACAGCACGGTCACATGACTCCACCTCACCACCGCTAAGCTAAAGGAGGCTAACGTTGGGCTATAAAGGAACTACAGCACGGTCACATGACTTCACATCACCACCGCTAAGCTAAAGGAGGCTAATGTTGGGCTATAAAGGAACTACAGCACGGTCACATGACTTCACATCACCACCGCTAAGCTAAAGGAGGCTAACGTTGGGCTATAAAGGAACTACAGCACGGTCACATGACTTCACGTCACCATTTATACCACCTTATATCAGGCTAACAACCAAAGACACATTCAGATAAGTGAACAGGTAGTGCTAAAAAGCTGACTCATTTCCATGTTTTAGGACTCATTCCTGCACCACTTTCCACCCTGTTTTCACTCACTTCCCTCTCTGGTAGCGCCCCAGCCGGTGATCCACGCCTCTTGGCCCACTGGGAAGTCGTAGGTGGGCGAGGGCAGGCAGATGGGCCAGATGTTCTGGTTGAGCGTGACGTTGGAGTCCAGCTCCATCAGAGCCACGTCGTTGTCGTAGGTGAAGGTGTTGTAGTCCTGGTGAGCGACGATCCGCCTCACGTTCCTCCTCATCGTCCACTTGCTGATCTGATTCTGAAAATGCAGACCCAGCAAGGCCTCCCAATGGCTCGCCTCGGAGTACCTGCAGCACCAAAAAAAACAAAACAGGTCAGAGGTCACGTCTGATGGAGGAAGTATTTGTAGAAATTACCAGAAAAAGAGATAAATTAAAGCAATGACTTCAGATCAGATTCCGTTATGGCTCGAATAAAACACAGATGATTTCACAAATATTCATACACTCTTACACACCCTGTTCATACACACACACACACACACTTACTCGTAAACATATATATAATTACAAACATGCCTTCCCTTAATGTAGCAACATATCCACCTGTTATTACATTAAGCAGTATTCTATTCGCCTATTTTACATTCTATCTTTAGCCCATCTTATTCAGTATGTATTTCACGTCTCCTTCATAACTTGCACTATTTTATTTCTGTATTTATTTATTAGTTTCATTGTTCGATGTCTGGCGCAGTTGAATACTCGATTCTGATTGGTCGATTTGGACATGTCAGCGGTTGTTAAGTAAGTAACTAAACAAACTAACGACTCGACTTAATTCAAATTATTTTATTGACTCAAAAATGATCGTATTTCTTCCGCTAACAAAAAAACCTCCGCTCAACGGCTGGAACTGCAACAACATCTTTACCGCAGGGGCGTAGCTACGTTTAGCCCCGAGGTGAGGTGGAGCTGTGTGCGGGGGGCACCTGCATGGTAGTACAATAACCAGGAACCCAGATGGCACGATGATGGGAGTAAGTCTGGGAGTTTTGCACTGAGCAAAGCCACTACATCCCCATAGGTAGGAGTAGGGTGGACTTCACACCCTCTAGGGGGGTCCGGGGGGCATTGACCCCGTTCAGAATTTTGTTAGCATTTTAAAGTGAATTGCATGCATCTGGTGCACTTTGAGAGCAACACTAAGATGCTACATCTAATAGAACTTTGTGGAGTTAGTAAGGGGAGGGGGAACACCTCTCAACACTAATATGAAAAATACATCAATCAATCAAAGTATTAAATATACCAAAGACAATTAAGAGAAAGGATTTCATTTAAAAACCTTATTCTTCAGAAAGGGGAATGAGACTGAATGCCCCTTTTGTTTCTTCAAAATGTTTATTTGGGTGGGCTTTAAAACATTTTAGGGGGGATGAAGCCCGGCTAAAAGAGGCCTAGCTACGCCACTGGCACTGATCGAGGTTTGTTCAGTTTCTGATCCACTAACAAGTCCTTAAACCCTGCGGAGCCCAGACCGTGTTGCTGCCAGTGTTTACTTCCTGTCTGTCTTCTTCTGCTGTTCCTGTTAGTGTTTACTTCCTGTCTGTCTTCTTCTGCTGTTCCTGTCAGTGTTTACTTCCTGTCTGTCTTCTTCTGCTGTCCCTGTCAGTGTTTACTTCCTGTCTGTCTTCTTCTGCTGTTCCTGTTAGTGTTTACTTCCTGTCTGTCTTCTTCTGCTGTTCCTGTTAGTGTTTACTTCCTGTCTGTCTTCTTCTGCTGTCCCTGTCAGTGTTTACTTCCTGTCTGTCTTCTTCTGCTGTCCCTGTCAGTGTTTACTTCCTGTCTGTCTTCTTCTGCTGTCCCTGTCAGTGTTTACTTCCTGTCTGTCTTCTTCTGCTGTCCCTGTCAGTGTTTACTTCCTGTCTGTCTTCTTCTGCTGTTCCTGTTAGTGTTTACTTCCTGTCTGTCTTCTTCTGCTGTCCCTGTCAGTGTTTACTTCCTGTCTGTCTTCTTCTGCTGTTCCTGTTAGTGTTTACTTCCTGTCTGTCTTCTTCTGCTGTCCCTGTCAGTGTTTACTTCCTGTCTGTCTTCTTCTGCTGTCCCTGTCAGTGTTTACTTCCTGTCTGTCTTCTTCTGCTGTCCCTGTCAGTGTTTACTTCCTGTCTGTCTTCTTCTGCTGTTCCTGTTAGTGTTTACTTCCTGTCTGTCTTTTTCTGCTGTCCCTGTCAGTGTTTACTTCCTGTCTGTCTTCTTCTGCTGTTCCTGTCAGTGTTTACTTCCTGTCTGTCTTCTTCTGCTGTCCCTGTCAGTGTTTACTTCCTGTCTGTCTTCTTCTGCTGTTCCTGTTAGTGTTTACTTCCTGTCTGTCTTTTTCTGCTGTCCCTGTCAGTGTTTACTTCCTGTCTGTCTTCTTCTGCTGTTCCTGTTAGTGTTTACTTCCTGTCTGTCTTTTTCTGCTGTCCCTGTCAGTGTTTACTTCCTGTCTGTCTTCTTCTGCTGTTCCTGTTAGTGTTTACTTCCTGTCTGTCTTTTTCTGCTGTCCCTGTCAGTGTTTACTTCCTGTCTGTCTTCTTCTGCTGTCCCTGTCAGTGTTTACTTCCTGTCTGTCTTCTTCTGCTGTTCCTGTCAGTGTTTACTTCCTGTCTGTCTTCTTCTTCTGTCCCTGTCAGTGTTTACTTCCTGTCTGTCTTCTTCTGCTGTTCCTGTTAGTGTTTACTTCCTGTCTGTCTTCTTCTGCTGTCCCTGTCAGTGTTTACTTCCTGTCTGTCTTCTGCTGTCCCTGTCAGTGTTTACTTCCTGTCTGTCTTCTTCTGTCCCTGTCAGTGTTTACTTCCTGTCTGTCTTCTTCTTCTGCTGTTCCTGTTAGTGTTTACTTCCTGCCTGCCTTCTTCTGCTGTTCCTGTTAGTGTTTACTTCCTGTCTGTCTTCTTCTGTCCCTGTCAGTGTTTACTTCCTGTCTGTCTTCTTCTTCTGCTGTTCCTGTTAGTGTTAACTTCCTGCCTGCCTTCTTCTGCTGTTCCTGTTAGTGTTTACTTCCTGTCTGTCTTCTTTTGCTGCTGTTCCTGTTAGTGTTTACTTCCTGTCTGTCTTCTTTTGCTGCTGTTCCTGTTAGTGTTTACTTCCTGTCTGTCTTCTTCTGCTGTCCCTGTCAGTGTTTACTTCCTGTCTGTCTTCTTCTTCTGCTGTTCCTGTTAGTGTTTACTTCCTGTCTGTCTTCTTCTGCTGTTCCTGTTAGTGTTTACTTCCTGTCTGTCTTCTTCTGTTATCTGACGTCCAGCGCTCTGTCCTTTAACCTCTTTCCGTTCTTG
Organism: Eleginops maclovinus; assembly: GCF_036324505.1. NCBI lineage: Eukaryota > Metazoa > Chordata > Actinopteri > Perciformes > Eleginopidae > Eleginops > Eleginops maclovinus. The sequence goes on along the minus strand of NC_086349.1, from coordinate 26,126,993 downwards.
ATGCTCCTTAGCAACGCCCTCGACAGCGGTCTGTACTACTGAATCAACAACGTGTCACATGTTCTCAATCAGAATCAAGTATTCAACTAAACCGTGTGATAATATCAGAATTAATGCCTGAATGAGTCATACTTGTTGGGTCCGCTGTCCTGCACACAGTGTGCGGCGGTCAGCAGCCAGCGGTTGCTCAGCACCGACGCCCCGCAGACGTGACCCGTCCCCCGGATGTGGAGGCTGACCTGCCAGGGCCACTCCCCCTCCCGGGACGCCTGACCCCCCACAATACGAGAGTTGTGGTACGGCCGCGTCCCGCACGCTGAAAAGCAAACACACAGATACAGACGTGAAGACACAAGGATAACAAGGTGTTCATATGGTCCTGATCAACGTTCAAAGTGGATTCAATGTGTGTGTTTGTATCGATCAAAAACTATGAATCAGTTTCATAATAATGACAATCTTGGTTAAAAGCGAAACGTTTATTATCCAATGGTTTCATCTAAAGCTGTTAGAAGTCAACATAGTTTCTCTCTGAGGCGTAGTAGAGGAAAAAGATGGTATCAAGTTGTCAAATACCTTGAAATTGCTTCTTAAAAAAGCTATTACTGTGTGTGTGTGTGTGTGTGTGTGTGTGTGTGTGTGTGTGTGTGTGTGTGTGTGTTAAACGTACCACAGTTGTCCTCATCAGATCCGTCCTCACAGTCCGGCTCTCCGTCACACTGCGGGTTCAGTTTACTGATGCAGCGTCCGTTAGCGCAGCGGAAAGTGAACTCTGAACACTTCTGCAGCACCAGAGCTGAACACAGAACACACACACCATCAGCACAACAGAAAGAAACACACTGCTTCGTGGTTTCCTTTCATTTGAAATACGTTTTAACTGCCTTTTGCCGTCACGCTAGTTTCTTTCCTCTCCTTTTATCACCGGGACACTGTGCAGAGCTAAGAGATGGCATACTTGTTGCTACCACTATTAGCTGCTCTGTTTCCACCATGTCAGTGTGTTAAAATGTGCAGGCAGGGTAGAATTCAACTATGGTGTTCTGTCAGGAGATTTAGTGACTTAAACAAAGTAAAAGTAGAAGGTAGACACTGCAGGCTAGGATAGTTTATGCTCAGTTTAATACCAAAGGCTTGTGGTGGTGACAAGCCTAAACTGAATTCCTTTGATTAAACTGGGATTTTTCCTCACATTTTTCACACTTGGACTCATCCGATCCGTCCGTGCAGTCATCCTCTCCGTTGCACTTCAAATTCTCGGGGATGCAGCGGTTGTTTCTGCAGTGAAACTCTCCAGGTTTGCATTTTACTAAAAAGGAAAAAGAAGCATTGAGATATGTTTAAACCCCATCTGCATTATTGAGACAGATTCATGATGGATTCTCTCAGCGGAGATGCTCGTGTTGGTGCGTTCAGTGTCACCCACCACAGTTCTCCTCATCAGTGTAGTCTTCACAGTCGTCAAAGCCGTCACACTCCCAGAACTTGGGTTTGCAGCGTCCGTTTTTACACTTCATCTGAGCCTCCACGCACTCTGAGAGAAGAATCAACCTGTTAGTGAATCCCTCAGTGTGTTTGACTTCCTGTTTGTGGCTCTCAACTCCAAGTCCTTTAGTTTCTCCCTAAGATATAAACCTTCGTGGTGGGAAAAATCCAATGAACGCTCAACAACTTGGAAAAGTCTGCAAAAACGTTGGTATTGTGTTTTGCAGAAACAAGGGGGAGGCAAGTAAATGTTGGATTGTTTCAAAGATACTTTTTATTAATTGATGTGTTGCATATCAATGTAATGCTCACAGGTCATTTGTAGCATGGTAGGGTAAGGGAAGGAACAATTATTCCACGTAGAGTGATGTAAATTAGTAAGAGAAGTGATTGATTAGCATTCATCCTCATGAAGGCAACATTTTACTGATCTGTTCTGGGACAAATTCAATAATCACTGCCATCTTCAGATGATAAATACTGAATTAGCTAACACACCTAGCTATTTCCTTTCTACATTACGACCTAAAGCTCATGTGAAAGCAGCAATAGTGTCATAAAAACAAAATGATCTCCAGAAAAGCTTCCAGAAACAGCTGTTGACAGGAGGAAAAGGTGCATTTCTTAGGGACTATTTTCAGTGGCGTATTCATACACGTTGGCTGCTCTAGTCAGTGTTTACAGCAGCAGGATGACAGGTGAATAGTCCTGGAGTTTGATTGTTTTAAGCTGAAAGAAATCCATCCTGCTAAAAGGTCTCTTTGTATTTTGTGTGTTTCGGACTCACGGCAGTTGTCCTCGTCGCTGCTGTCCCCGCAGTCGTTCCAGCCGTCGCACTGCAGCGTCTGGTTGATGCACAGGTTGCTGGTGCACTGAAACCTCCCCGGACACGCTGATCAACAGCAAAACAGAACATTAAAAGGAAGATGATAAATCTAAAAACTGAAGGAATGGATGAGAAAGTTGCAAGAAGTTGTCAAATTAAAATGGAATCGGTCTTACGGTTATTCGGGACGAACGCTTCGTACTCGGCGGTGAATCCCTGGTCCACGAAAGACGAGTCCGATTTGAAATTGATCGTCATCTTGTTGCTCCGGCTCGTGACCACGGTGTTCCTTAATTTACTGCCACACAGTCTATCACACAGAGACACAAAGAAGACTCAAAACAGGACATTTAATTTGGTTTTGTGACACTGAAATCCATTTTGGAATGAAGTAGAATAAAAGAGAAATAATAAATAAAATAAATAAAGTAGAATTTGATTTAAAATGACAAAATATAATACAAATATTCATAACAAAATAAATTCAAGTTAATTGTCCATAAAAATAAAAGTTAAGTATTTATATAAACATAAGAAATAAAATAAAATAAATAAATAAATAAAATAAATAAAATAAATAAAATAAATAAAATAAATAAAATAAATAAAATAAATAAATAAAATAAATAAAATAAATAAATAAATAAATAAAATAAATAAATGTATAAAAAACAAGTTAAAGTTAAATATTGAAAGATATTAAATACATATTTTTATAAATATAATAGAAATGAAGTACTATATATAACATGTGTATTATACTATACAGTGGTGTGTTATAGTTTCATCATGCACAGATTTCACATTCATTTCTCTTCAAGGGAGAAGAGCGCTCACCTCTGACCGTTGACTTCCACGTAATCGTTCTGGCACTGGCTGCTGTATTTCCCCAGATAGAACTTGTTGAACTGAACCTTTAAGAACTTCTCCTTTGGAGCCTGAAACAGAGTGAGACAGTGGCAGCCTGTAAGGGACAATAAAAGACATGAGACTAACTCCTGATAAACAAGCTCAAATGGTTACTCACCTCGATGGTCCACTCGCACGTGGTTTTCGGAGGATAGTTGGAGGGGTAGAAGGGCGAGGAGAAGGAGCCTCTGTCTGCAGTCAGCGCTCCTCCACACTCTGGAAACACATTCAGGACACTTTGACTGAGGAGAATCAACTTCTAGAACATCAGAAAATGTCAGCTTTCACATGCTGCAATAATCAGGAGGACAGGAGAGAAACTCCAGAGGTTAGGAAGAATAAAACCTGGAGCAAAATACTGCAGTTTAACCTCTTCTTTCAGGTCATATTTTGCCTCCAGGTGTGCAGCTTTTTCTTGTTCACTGGAAAATGGCTGGTGAACGTTACCAGCTACAATAGATAACCACGTGCATATTTTACCAGCATTTGTTTTGCACGATTGCTGACATTATTTCAATTTAAAATGCAGCTTTTTCGTTTCACAAATCTGGAATCAGGTGGGAAATTTTGCAAGAAACTGAACTGAACTTATTATCACTTTTACCTGTTTAACTGCCATGTGTGTCGCTATCTGCTGCTGTCTGTGTTATTGTAGTTTATATAGTGGTTTATGTACAGTACTGAGAAATTTAATTTCCCCCTGGGGACAATACATCTAATCTCATTATCTTTGGGGTTGCTTGATCGTTTTTGAATTGAATGAAATAGTGAAGACGATGCTTTCAACAACAGATATTCAGTTTGTCACACAAAGAGAGAGAAGGAGCATTGAAACATGACTTTAAATAATATAAAATATGCATTTATGTACATTAAATCAATATGTGCTGTTTCCTTGTACAGAGAGAGGGCTCGTGGGGAAGGGGAATTTATCTTCAGAGCAAATTTAGCCATGAAACTTAAACTGTGACTCAAGATGAAGCTTTAAAATGACAAGGGAAAATGGGCTGTGGTGGATTAGTATTGAACATCAATATCTCTAATTTTCTGTAGTTGTTTTACTTCCTGTCATACTTTGCTGGGTGAGGGGGATCTGGGAGTAGTTGGCTCTGAATCCGGGGAAGTTTTTCTGCTCGCTGGTGATCAGAGTCAGCAGGAGGACGTTTCCAGACGAGATGAAGGACAGAGAGCCGTGAGGAAATCCACACTGTCTGAGGAGAGAGCGGAGTTAGTCCTGCAGAACACCAGGAGACTAAAGAGGCCTTTAGCTGGTCTGCAGGGGCTCGAATCCCAGTGTTCCCACCAGAGGGAGTTTCTCTCCCACACACATTTAACCTGAGTACTTCCCCTCCTAAGTTATATCAATTAATCAACAGATGGTTTCAGGATTAATTGGAGAAGTTGTTAAAGTAAGAGGTTCTTACTCAGTGAGGACGCGTTGCCCGATGGGGGCGAGGGAGTCGTAGATCTGGATGAAGTCCTGGTTGCAGTCGTCCTCCAGGATCAGGGTCTGGAAGTCCAGCAGGACTCGGTGCCCGGGGTCTGCACGGAGCCTCCACTGCAGGAAGACGTTCGGAGGGTACGAAGAGTCCGGAAACCCCGGAGACAGGACCACCCCCGGCTGACTGACGTGGAGGTTAAAGGACTTTTTCACTGGAAAATAAACCGGGGGAAATCACTTTGAAAAACTCTACTTCTGATCGGACAGCTGTGGTCCAACAACATGACATCACATCGATCTGAAGTCAATCAATTTCTAACTAAATTACATTTCACACATATGTTCAAACATTTCCCTATAAAAGATATCAATAAGTGAAATGTACTTTCAGTCATTTCAGATGTGGAATAAACCCTAAAAAGTGCCAATAAATATTTGGCTTTAGTTGTCAAAGTAATGGAAAGTATTGAGACCTTGAATTTGAAGAAATTTGAAGAAATCAGAACAAAACTCACCGAATAAGGATTCCCTGTTCAAGCGTGGGTCTATAGCTGTGAACAGAACAGATACAATCTTAATATTGACTCATATTCTTAAGTTACATACTTTCATGTCCCTGTTAAATAAATGAATAATAAGGTCTAATTTGACTCGATCTGGGACAGACTCGGACCTCGTGACACGACGTTGTGGACGTTCAGAGCGTCTGCAGGCTTCAGCAGGATGCGTCCTTGTTGTTTGGAACGACTGGACTCAGCAGGATGCAGGGACTCGATGGCCTCGTCCAGCGCCTCCTGCTGGTTGACGTGGACGTCGAACTCTGACTGATAATACGCGATGACGCTGTCCGTGCCGCCGTCTCCCTCGCTGCAGATTCAAGAGTTAAGAGTTGGTGTTTTATTACAGTGTATTTTATACCTGTTCATATCTGATGCTGCACTGGGACTCTTTGTCTTGTATTTGATACCCGTGTTATCCACATTTTAATCGCCTTAATGTATAGTCTCTTGGCTGTCTCAGTGTTTTTTTAATACATTTAGATGTCATTTTATAATGTTTTATAGTCAGGACGTGGTTAGCCTAGCTTAAAGCAGGGGACACTGTTGACCTGCACCCCCCAACATACGTTTTTTAAATTAGGCCTTGAGAGGTTGTGTTTGAAAGACAGACAAAGCAATTTTGTGAAAATTAATTATTCATATTTGTCTGCTTAGTGTTTTTATAACCCTTTGCTGTAACTTAATTACTAATTGAATGCATTTTCTGCCTAGCAACAACTTTACTCTCAACACTTCCTGTACCGATGTTTCACAATAAAAGCCTCTTGAGTTTGTGCACGTGGGGAAAAAGCTTAACTGGAGGTCAAAAACAAAGTCAGCCTGCAAACAAATATACTTTATCGCTCCTAGTCTTTTCTTCAGTTGAGTCAACAGATGATGAAGTGACTCTACGTATCACTTACTAACTCAAAGGAGTGGATAAGTGTTCAGCGACTCTTTCATTAACTGCAACTCAGGGTGACGTTTGTGCCTCAGTGAGAAGGCATTAGACTGTGTGTGCGTGTGCGTGTGTGTGTGTGTGTGTGTGTGTGTGTGCGTGTGTGTGTGTGTGCGTGTGCGTGTGCGTGTGCGTGTGCGTGTGGTACCTGAAGGCCTGCACTGTGGAGCCTTTAAAGCATTTGGCGAGCACCGAGTTTTTGGAGTAAATGAGTTTCAGCTGAAAGAGAAAAAGCACAGAAAATAAATATAGGATCATATCTGTCCGGCGTCAGTACCGTAAAGATACTGAAATCCTGTGATGGAAATCCTTCACTGCAGTAAACCTAGTATCTTAAAAACCAAAAAACAACGGTCTGATCCTTTAAATGCTGTAGATTGTCTGTACGAGTAGTGCCTCACACTGTAGCACGTCATGTGTGTTTATTAACAGAGTGTGGAATAGATGTAGAGAATAAAGATAGTGGCATAGAAGTATATGTAGTACTCCTAAATCACAGTTCTTGAGTAAATTAATATCCGTCTCACCTGCTTCGTGACCAGAGAGGCCAGGTGAGTGAATTTGGGGTTTTCTGGATCTTCGTACTCGGCAAAAAAACGGCTGGTTGTCGATCCCCATCAAGCCGATGATAACCTTGTGCACCCGGACGTCTCTGCGCACTGAAGAGACGGAGAGTTAAACTCTGGGACAGAATATAAATCCTTAATGAACATCCAATAGCAATAGAATTATTTGCCCAAAACCTGCAGCAACTATGCATATTTTTGCAGGGACTGAAGCGTGTGTGATATTTTATAAATAGTGTTTTTAACGTCGTCGTTTTTTTCATGGAGATATTTTTCTGATTTATTTGACTATTTTCTGACATGTTATAGAAATGGTTTCTATTTTTAATAATAGCTAAATGAAAACTGAAATGAAAAGACCCTCGAGGAAGGGACACTGAACTCCACAAAAAGAATTAAATTAAACTTTAGAAATTGTAAATAATCCCCATTAAACGTGATTCAGTCTTTTCCCTTCTCGTCCCCTTTAATTAATCAGCTCATTAAAGCTTCTATTAGTCACACTCATTCTCAGGGGTCACTTTGATCAAATCAAAGCCTAGAAACTCCAAATTGTTTCCTTTGTTTTGGTGCATAAAACATTCTGAACATCTGAATTATTTTACATTCATTTCCACATCTGTGCAGAAATGCTGACACACCAGCAAACACACTACAGTGGGAACCGTTCAGGAAGAAGGTGGAGTGATTGTCCAGTAACGAGTTTGATATCTGCTCTCACAGTGGAAGTGCCAGACCAGCAGTCCGGTGATGAGAGCGACAGCAGCAGCAGCCAACAGGAGGCCGGCCCCCACCCACATCCGCCTTGTCTGACCCGGCTTCTTCTGCAGGTGTTCGGGGTCGGAGGCCGGGAGGAACAGCGTGGCGGCGTCCCAGTCCGGGTCCTGGGATGAGATGGATAAGATAAAGTTTATGGATCCAAAAGGGGGATTTATTATATCATGTCATGGGACAAGCCAGTCTGAAGAGGTGGGTTTTGAGGGCTTGTTTGAAGGATGATAGGGGAGTTGATTGTCTGATGTGTATAAGGAGGGGGGGATCTGTAGACTATCTGTCAAGCAAACACAATGAAGGGCCAAATTACAGCTAACAAAGTCTACAAGAAGGATATAATTAAAGTGGGGTGGGGGTTTATGTGTCTCTAAATGCCTCAGTGTTATCTGTTGAGACATCAGCTGTTGTTGGTCACTACAACAGAACACTCTGTCAGCAGGGGCTAGATTCAGAGGTTCCCAGTGACTAAGACAGAGTTACTGGGACAGTGTTTGTAGAAGGACACGTCCCTAAAGTGTAAATGCTGTCACAGCTCAGAGATAAACACATAATATCTGGATACACATCAGTAAGGATGACATGTAGTCTGTATTTATAGTCTACGCTGCTCTAAGGGATCAAAAAGAGAAGCTTTTGATTCATGAAGCTCAGGTAGACAACACATTCTTGGTCAAAATAATCCATAATAACCTCTGAGCGTAGTGTAACTCAAGCAGTCTGACAGAAACTAGCCCTGGGCATCTTCTCATGGTTCTAAAGGTGGTTTTTTTGTAGGATATTTTGGCCAATCACAGGTCATTTCAGAGAGAAAAAGTGCTTGAATTGGATCTTTTACTAAATGTAAGATGTCCCTGAAAAACCAGACTAATATCCTGCAGGAAGCCTCCACTGAAGAGCAACCCAGAAGAATGAAGGAGGATCAGAATCAGAAATACAATATCCAGAAAGAGTTGGACAACATCCAGAAAGCTTTTCAGAGGTAGAAGACACGATGCTCATAGTTTAGCTTGTGGCAACACTGGAGGCTACTGTCACGAGCTAACGTTAGCGCCATACACGACTTACTGTAGCAGACTCAGTCTCTGACATCCCTCAATCCCTTTATTCAAGTCAACATCAAGGTTTTACAGGTTACGTGTGTGGCTGTGGCTTCTTGTGTGTGTGTGTGTGTGTGTGTGTGTGTGTGTGTGTGTGTGTGTGTGGCTGTGTGTGTGAGAACCTGTTTATTCTGAGAAAGTGTGGCAGGGTGTGTGCTAGGAATGTTTTCTCGGCTGATGACTGATTGTTTAATCCTGCGACACACACCCTGTTTCCATCCGAGACATGAAGCTGCACCTCCAAACCGTCACACACACTTTGTTTACGAGCTTCTGATGAACCACAATGTCTCTGTATAGATAAATGCAGCTCAACACACACCATGTAAATCAGATAGAAGTGGAGACGCTGGCATTTTCCCTCCGTTTCTAGTCTTTGTGCTAAGCTAGGCTAATCATACGGTGGCCCTGAAGTGCAAATCAAAACAACATTTCACAAAACCCTACAAAAAAACACTTCAACATTTCAAAAATTAGGGAAAGGGTATTCCTTTAGGGAGAACACTCCTTGTTTGGGATTGGACAGAGCTAGCTGTTGAAACACTGCTAGCTCTGTCCAATCACAAACAAGGGGTACGATCGAATTGTCAAAGAATCAGCTCCTATCGTCTACTCCTATCGTCTACTCCTATCGTCTACTCCTATTGTCTACTCCTATCGTCTACTCCTATCGTCTACTCCTATCGTCTCTATCGTCTATCCCTATCGTCTACTCCTATCGTCTACTCCTATCGTCTACCCCTATCGTCTACTCCTATCGTCTACTCCTATCGTCTACTCCTATCGTCTATCCCTATCGTCTATTCCTATCGTCTATCCCTATCGTCTACTCCTTGACCTTTGTGTGAAAGGTCACCGGGTTAAGGAATAGTGGATAGGAGAACTCAAAAGGACTTAGGAAAAGAGGAGCTTTGAGAATCCGACTGACCGACACTATCCCACGTATCGATGATGAAGTCATTAATGAGCGTCTGCTGTGGGGAACTACAGCTCCTATAAAGCTACTGCGAGCCTCTCCTCTGCACCGTGCTCTCTGATGGTGCTGTTTGTGCTTTATGAACGAGCACAGCAGAGAGACAGATACTCTCCATTACAAAAGCTGGAACTGAAATAATAAAAGTGAAACTTATGCTCGTCCCCCTCACCCTCCGGTCCACACGTTTGTCAAATGTCGTCTTGACTGGCACTTCAGGGCCACCGTAACATTTGGACAGTTTGATAACTATTCTTCACAGATCTACTCCCCAAAAAACTGTTTGCATGGCTGTTAGCATTTCAGCACTTCACAAAACACAATGATGGTGAAGTGATTACGAAATGTCGTGTTATTTGAAATGTGGTTTTGACTGGCATTTCAGGGCCACCGTACCTTTGTGTGCACAGAGAGTCAACTATTAAACATTCAATCTGCAACAACGGGTCAACACACAGAACAATAACAAACTATTTGTACCATCATTAAAGTACTCTTCATGCTAAACTGTCTAAACACGTAGTTTTGAGCCTAAAATATGGATTATTTTTGCTAATTTACTGCTTTTTTCTCTGCAGATTTTTGCTATTTTCTGAATTTGAACAGATGAAATTGATTGCTCTAGAAGATCATCTTTAATATTACAACATCATTTATTGGTTTATTATATTTTGTATTATTAATATGTGCAGTAAAAGTACAATATGCTCCACTGAGAGTATAAATGAGCAGAACATGGAAATCCTGGAGTACCTCCAATTGTACTTCAATATTAAAGCTGTTGTTTGATTGTTTGAGTGGTTTCTTAATGAATTACTTATTTAGCGCTTTTCTAGATCCTAAAAGTCACTTCTCAAAAGAAACAAAAAACTATAATCAACTGACAGTTTGAGATGAAGTAACGTGTGTTTTAATCCATTGATTAATAATAATTATCAACATGTTTGACAATATTGACAAATTAGCAAATATAAAAAAGGTCAATATGTATTTTCTGTGAGCTTCATTAAGTTATTTAATAGACACGGTCTTAAGTCTCATGTATGTTTTAGTGTCATCATTATTACAGACTAAAACAAACCAAACAAAGCCATTAAAACCAGTTCAAACCACAGGAAGAGTTTTGTGTTTTACTTCATTTATGTGGTTCATATTATCTAAATGAGTGACATTAGGAGCAGTAATATCTGTATAGTGTATAATTGATATATTTCATAGTTTTTAGGGGTTGTTTTATGTCCAGTACATGTTGTGTTTCACTGTAATCCAACACCATCCTGACAGATAGTGTGTAAACCCTTACTAATGACATAAACCATTGAAACCACTGCAGCCTGCTGGGAAAACAGTACAAACGATTTGAAAACCCCAATATATTCCGTGCTAAAACCCACTATAGATTACTGTAAACGCATCTGACTGATCTCTTATGTTTCATGTTCACACAGAAACTCCCCTCGGGTTCAGTATTTTATCTCGGGTGAAACCGACTAACCTGTCCGGGTTTTGACGTCACGGACGGGTTAATATTACAGGTAAGAACTGACCTGTCTCGGTTTGAACTTCTCTCCTGAATCCATTAAATCCATGTTGATTACAAGTTAGTTTGTCCCTCTTTTATAAAATGTGTTTTTAGGAGTATTCCTTCTCCAGCTCCTCTCTGTTCCCTCAGGTGCGACAGGTGCTTCTTTCCGCGGGAACAGGTGAAAGAAAGTGGAGAAAATACGGCAAAAAGATCCTCTCTGTGAGGTCTTTACAGTGAGTTTGTAATCCTGGTCCCGGTGCTGGTACCGGGTCGAGTATCGGAGCCAAATGAAACCCGTTCACAACGGGAGAAGAACCGAACTGCACCCCGGAACAGAAAAGGTGGAATCACGAAAGAGCCCAGAGAGGATAAAGGAGTGAAGAGTCACCGCAGGTAGCGAAACCACCCGTTTTCCCATGATGCATTGCACAAATGAACGCCTCACAGCTGTTGTATGCAGATAAAGCACAATGGAGACATATGGTAAAGAACCTGCTTTGAGCTTTGTATTTACTTTAATTATTTAAAAGTATTGGTGTTAAATAGAGTCTCTGGTGGACAGTAGAGACTCTTACTTATTCCTTTACTTATTTCCTGCTGCTTATTGAAGGATTTTACTTTTCTTTTAAATAGGGTACGACCCAAATTATTTATTTGACAGCTTAGGTAACTTTAAAGATTCAGATCTAGATAAATAGCATAAAATATAATCAGAAGCTCATTTTATCATTTTAGAGATTAGCAGGAAACATTTTTGATTGCTGTACAGTGGGGTGATTCAAATACTCTGTAGTATATGATCACACAAATAACTTCCACCTTCATCAGCTGCACCAAGAGTCCTCTCCTGCTGATGTTCAGGTGTATATCAGTATGTAGAGTCTCTACTTTAAAGAGTCCTCTCCTGCTGATGTTCAGGTGTATATCAGTATGTAGTGTCTCTACTTTAAAGAGTCCTCTCCTGCTGATGTTCAGGTGTACATCAGTATGTAGAGTCTCTACTTTAAAGAGTCCTCTCCTGCTGATGTTCAGGTGTATATCAGTATGTAGTGTCTCTACTTTAAAGAGTCCTCTCCTGCTGATGTTCAGGTGTATATCAGTATGTAGTGTCTCTACTTTAAAGAGTCCTCTCCTGCTGATGTTCAGGTGTATATCAGTATGTAGTGTCTCTACTTTAAAGAGTCCTCTCCTGCTGATGTTCAGGTGTATATCAGTATGCAGAGTCTCTACTTTAAAGAGTCCTCTCCTGCTGATGTTCAGGTGTATATCAGTATGTAATGTCTCTACACAAACCTATAGAACACACTACAGGAAGAATAATATTAAGGTCTATTTAACGCCGGTATCGCAGCTGTGTTTGTTCAGTACTTGAGTAAATGTACTTGTAGTCCACCTTTCATCCACTAGAGGTCGCTGTTCCATCAGTTTCTACACTTACAATAAATAATGAATAGTTTGTAAATCAGACAATTTTCTGAGTAAATGCACAGAAAACAGGCAGACATGTTTCATATTTCTGTTGTCTTTATTAGTGGAATGGAATATACACCTCTGTGCTTTAATGCTGTTTTCTCCTTTACTCTCTCTCTCTCTCACTCTCTCTCTCTCTCGCTCTCTCTCTGAGACTGCACAGCAACATCAGCTCACTGGACAGAACATAGAGGCATCTGAAGTGCTGCTCATCATCCCAACACTCACATTTTATTATTTATTCACCTCCCTTTGTCTCTCCTCTGCATGAGACCAATGTGCTTTGTTAGATAAATAAAGTTAGCTATATTTGAAGGAGAGGAATTGAGCTGCATAAACAACACTTCAGATGCAGCGTTTGGAAAGTTTACAAGCAATTTAACACCCTGTTTTAGCAGGAAAAACACACCCATGCTGTAAATCATCTTTAGGTTACTAATGTCACCCCGGTTCTATCAGAACTGGACTCCTACGACAGTCCGTAATACCTGGATATTTTAGATTTTTTAAGACAGTGGTTATCATCTTGTTTCCTTGGGTAAAGGGACAACCCCTGACAAAGCAGAAAGGATATTCCTTATTATATTCGATGCATAACAGTGAGAAACATCCCATAAACTGCACGAATAACCCATAACTCTTCTCTTTTCTTTTTGAAATGAATGTTTTCTTATGCATTTCCACATAAACGAGGAAGAATCCAGAGATATAACCAACTGTGTGATAAAAAAATATGTTTCATACCCCATCAAATCAGAACAGACCCCCTGTGGAGGGGTTTGACCCTAGTCGTGTGCTCAGTGCGACTCCCTTCAGTTGCTTCCTGTTTGTGGCAGCGATGTCAGAGCTACACGACGGAGATTAAACGATTGAAACCAGATTAAAATCACTTTGCTCCTCACATGATGATGGGTTGTTTGCAAAATCCAGGGTCAACCAAAGAGAAAATAAATGACAAGAGAAGTAACTCAACTCCTTTTGATTCAGCATTTCAGAAGAGACATTCTAAACCCCTGGGGTGTGAAGTAGAAAATAACAAAAAAGGGGAATCCCTTTTAATAAATGCTGTTTGTATGGAAGGCCAAAGGGGACATCAATTCATTCCATTTGGCTTTTTTATTTGGGATGGTTTTAAATAGCTAATTAAAGGGAATTTTGTCAATATTTGAAGGTCTTAAAATGTTTGAAAAAATCTGGGTTTGTTCAAGAATGACGTAAATTCCATCCAAAATGACGATCTTAAAGGGGTCCAATGAACTTGTCTGTCTGTTAACGATCAATCACAACCACATTTTAGCAAAGTTCCATTACCAGCAAAGACTTTGTGGTTGAACGTCCCTGAAAAAGCTCGTAAATGGACCTTTATTTGGGATAATTCTAACCTTTTATGGTGCTAAGTACTTCAGAAACTAGTTGTATTTATCACTAGAATAAAATATGCAAAGTCCAGCTAAGAGCCATAGCAACTGAACAAATGAAAACATAAAGACAGAACTATTCAAGACGTACTTTATAAATAAAAACTGACAAAGCTTAAAATAAATTAGGAACCTCCGTCCAGTGAGCAGACGCCTGCTGCTCGTCTCCTCTCAGTCGACTCTCTTTAAACTGCAGGAGAAAACAGATAAAATACCTATAACGGTATCCATGCATATTTGTGACTGCTCATCATACACACACACACACACACACACACACACACACACACACACACACACACACTTCCCCACTCACGCACACGTACACTTTGCATTCTGGCGAGGAACATGCCTGAATGATTTTCATTTATATAATCTGTTGTTATTTCTCGTGGTGCAAACACTCGTCTTGAAAAGATATCGGGCGGGAGGAAGAGGAAGAGGAAAACAAACCAATGAGAGGAGAGGAAAATGAAACATGCAAAACAACAGCTGATGAGATGTGTGTGGTGTGTTTCCTCTCTGCTATGGTTGATAACTCCTATGGTCAGTAGTGCTACTTCTACCGGACGAGGCTCATGCACAGAACGCCGCGCAGAAACCCGGCGACGACTCTCTAACTTTTTTTGTCTTTTTTGGGGTTTTTTTTATTTGAGGATTTTTGATTGGAAGATGCAGGTGAACGTTTATGATACAAAATATGTTACAGTATGTACGCCTTCTCCCGTCGCTCACTCACACTCGCTTCGGAACGGTCGAGGAGGAAACGCTTCGCTGAAACACTGGCAGCTGAAGTCTGTTGGCCGATGGCGTGCGTTCATGTAGGTTTTAAAACACATCTGGATTTGAACCTAGAGGTGATGCATGAGATTACACCTGCAGAAAGCTGGACTGTAGGTCAAAGTACAGCTGCAGAGTGTTTTAATTCCTGCTCCTCTCTTTTGTTTTATTATATTTAATAAAATCTAATGTTTTAAAAGGGACCATGCAAATTATTTAGAAATATATACTCACAAATAATTGCCAAATTGATATTTTGCACCCTAAATAAATGCAACAATTATTAAATAAACACACTATGCAGAATTCTGGGTAAAGACCAAATTAAAAAGTGGAATCACACCTTCAGATAACATCTTAATGTCTGGAAGGATTTCATCTCTTAACTTCTGTGGTTAAACAAATATGGCCAGGAGATCCACTGAAAATATCATAATTAAAAAGCCATTTAATTCAGTTTTCAATTTAAAATCTAAACTACATGTTTTATTTACAAACTGTCATTTTTATTGATTTTAAGCTGTTGTTGTTTTTTTATAAAATAGTGAATTTGAATTGTGCTAATAAAGACTATACATTTAGAGAATAAATACAGTTTGTTTGGCTCTTTAAATTAAAGATAAATACTATTTGCTTTGCAGTTTTTTTGTCAAAGCCATAAGGTGCTGATTATATAACAGTAGTCATAATAGCAATGGTTATTTTACTCCTTGGTGTCAACGATGGAGCATCAATTATAAATAAAGAACTGAAACACCTCAACCTCTGCAGACTGATCTTCATGACTAATTGAAAAACAACCCTTTTTACCCAGAATGCACGTCACCGGCTGCCCTCGCCTTAGAGTTTTCCTCGTTGCGTTTCTTCCTCTCCCGGGGAAATCTACTGCAGAAAGCTTGTCCTGTTCTCTCTGAACAGATCTGGTGGGTTTCTACGTAGCTTTACATTAAGTTCCCTGCAATATTTACTGTAGTTTTTTTTATAACACACACATTATTATTATTGGTATTACTATGTTCATTTGTCGATGCTATTTTTCCTGCTTGTTGTAATGTTGCATATTTTGAAAAAAGTAAAAGGCTCCCGGGTCTGGACGTCAGGGTGAAGCTACAGCCAGACCAGACAAGTCCATCTCAGACCAGATTAATCCAGCCCAGAATCCATCATTCAATCCCCTTCTTGAGTCTCTGTTAGAAAACCAGTCTCCTGTGCTCAGTTTAGCCACATTCAGCTTCTTAGATCAGCTCAGTGTGTGTGTGGGGGGGGGGGGGGGGGGTGAACGGGCTCAGCACACATCAGTTTATACTCATGCGTTTCAGCAGCGTCTGGTCCCAAAATCTTTCAAGTTTTTCCCTCGTCGTTCAACTGCATTCTGATAAAAGTTTACGAGTCCTCGCTCCTTAAACCCGAAGTGGCTTGAGCTGCTGAGCCAGTGAAGAGATCGTCCATCCGTTCCTCCTGAACTCCGTCTGATTTGGGATTCATTTATCATCCTCTTCTTGCACAATTTGGTTTTTTTTAAACCTTCATCCTGTACATTTTAAAAGCAAAACAGGTCCATTGTTTTCATCGCAATCAAGTCTCAAAGGTCTTCAAGAAAAGGGGCCGTCCTCTAATCTGTACGCCTCTATTTTTTTCTGTCACCCGTTTCCCCGCAACCCAAAACATCAGAGGAAATCAAAAAAAGGTTGTAGCCTTGAGGAGCCGCTGAGGGTTGTTTGGTTGTCTGCGGCTCGCCTCGTCTTTTTCCAATCACAGAGGATCCTTTAACCGTCCTTCAGATACATTTCCAAGACCAGCAGCAGAAATAAGAGTCCCTCTGCACCTCTCCTGTAGAGCGTTACGTTCAGTGGTGCTCATAAAGTCAGATGTTTTCGGGATGCTAATTGTTTTTCTTTGGGAGTCTTGGCATCTCTTCCGTTGAATGAATCCCAGCGAGATTTGTGCAATGAGGTTCAGAGGGTCTGTGCAGGGGAGGAAGTGCGTGAAGGGAAGGATCCAGAAAAACCTTACAGTTCATTTACAAAGTCCTCTACCTTTGCTTGATTTCCTAGCTCCAGTTTTGCATCTTTTCCTGTATTTTTCGGCCATTTCTTCTCAAGTTTATCTCCATTAATCCACAAAAAAAGGGAAAACGAAGTGAGAGCTACCCAAAGTCCAAAGTATCCGAGTTTGTCCCCGAAATCTCAGCCAGCAGTGCCCTGGAGGTTATTAGGGAGGCAGTAGAGGGGGAGGAAGGGAGGGTTACTAAGGGGAGGAGGGTGGGGGTCGGAGGTTATAAGGAGGAGATCTTGACGGAGTCCTGGGTGTAGGCGGTGGCCCGGGTGTTGCGCAGGATGCCGAGGATGGGGGCGGGCGACGGGGGGAGGCTCTCGTCGGGGGAGTTGGCGGGCGGCGTGGGGATGCTGATGATGGCGGCGGTGAAATCCTGATCCCCGCAGTTCAGCTTCATGTCGCACATCTGGGCGTTCAGACTGGAGCGACTGAGGAGGGGAACACACACACACACACACACACACACACACACACACACACACACACAGGGGGTTATCTTTAACGAGCAAAACAATTAACGATGGGGTAAAACAAGAACGATGGAAGGAAGGAAACCAAGAAAAGTCTTCATCTCTTTCTCCAGATTCAGTTCATTTTTCACTCTTTTCTTGACTTATAAGAAACTGCATCATGCTCTGGGAGCTAGCTTAGATTTGCACAGCTGGTAATTTGTGTTTTTGGGGGAAAAACTCAGATTATACAAACCGTGCAGAAGTCCTAAATCACCCAGCAGAACTAAACAAACATGAAAAACCGTCGACTAGCCTCCAGCTTTGTGAAAATATCTCAGATAAAATGGAATTTTCTATCAAAGTTCGTCTGTCATTATATTTGATGACATCCTCGTCCTAAATATGTATTTACTCATCATTATTTTGGGTTTGCACATGTGATTTAAGGCGCTGTTATATGATACAGATGTGTGTCTTTCTGGGTTGCAGACACGGTTCTGTGTTAACGGCTAAACAGCAACAAACATGGGTTAAAGCAGAGTCATGTGTAATGTAATGCTCTGTAGTTTTTGGGAAATGTTCTAAAAAGGTCTTAATGAAAATAGCTGATATAGTATTAGTGCATTTTTATCTGCAGCTGTGCAGAAATGCCAGCTTTAAACACAATAAATAGAAATGCAAAAGAGAAGACATAAAAGAAGCTGTTGTAAACGATGAAGGGACCATGACAGATTTGACCTATCCGGTGCAGCCCTTAGTTTTAGATATTATTTCATTAGCGTCGCTGTATTTACGTCTGTGGGGGTATGGAGGTGGTTTTGAGGTGCAGGGTATCCAGCTCCTGGACGCTGCCCCGGCTGACGGACACGGTGGAGTTGGCGAGCCTCATGGCGGCTCTCCGGCGGGCGCGGCGCGGGCAGCAGCCGGTGGAGTTGTTCTGCGCGCCCTGGTGGCTGGAGAGGGAGGTGCTGCGACTCGTCCTGTAGCCCACCGACTCCGTCATGCACAGCTCGCTGTAGTTCATCTCGTTGGTGAACTCGTGGTTCTGTCCGGAGAGAAGAGCGGGGGGGGAGGTGAGACACTCGAATGATTCAAAGAGTTAAAGGTTATATCAAGATCAGCTTTTATCCGATCAGAATCAGAAATCTATGCCCGGGGGGGAAATTGGATTTTGTGACATTGCTCCATTTAGAATTAAATCATTATTTATAATAAAACAAATATATTTATACAAACCAGGAGAACAGACTCACACACAGCCTAATTTATCCCAGGCAGGAAAATCACCTTTCATGTAAGTTGCTTCATTTAGGAATGCAATTAAATGATGGTAAATACACAAAGTTTGAGTAAAACTGCACATTTTAGCACAATTTATAAACAGATATATATGTAAAAATGTGTATTTTACAGCAGTGTTTTAATATAACCATAAGTGATAGGTGACAGTTGAATAGTTAGTGCAAATATTTCACAATCAAATAATAATTTAATAAATGTAAATGTGAAATAAAAGAGGAAAGAAATACAAATAAAAAAATATATAAATAATAATGAGAAAAATTAATAGAAAATATAACTGCATCAAGGGGAGTCAAATAATAAAAAGTAACAAAGAGCTTTTAGGGAGATAATAATGCACAGGGCTACAGTATGTCTCTGAATCCGAATAAACTTTCCCAATGACCGAAAAACCAGAGAGATAACAATGATTCAAAACATGGATCCAAACTTCTGTCACTCTGATCAATTTAAAATGAAGTTACATATTTAATTTAATCAGTGAGATCCTGAAGGTGTGTTAAACTCTGAAGGTGTGAACAGAGATCTCAGCGTCAGATATTTCTCTGTACGATGTGAGCCGTGAGATGGTTTGGATCCGCACCGTGGTTTTCTCCAGACAGTGCAGCAGGTGGTTGTGTTGATGCTCGAACGCTGATCTGTTCTTCACACACAGAGCCGAGTTGTCACCGTCAGGGTCCTACACACACACACACACACACACACACACACAGTAGAATATACACACGTTAGTGGACAAATCATAAGAACAACCTTGGTGTTCCTCGATTCAAAGTTAGTTTGAGGACAAAAATACCAGGAGACATTTTCTTGTAAAAGATAAATAAAGCCCTGAAGTCAGGTTGGGTTTCTTGGTATTTTATAAATATTAAAAGACTTTCTGAGTATTTGCAGGGTGCTACTGGAACACTGGTAGGGTAGTAAGAGTGGACGAGGAGAACATCCTATGGCAGGCAGATTAGAGATAAGTAGAGTCTGGTTAGGGGAATATAAAAATGGTCCCATCTGCATAAAACAGACACTGGAATCAGACATTCCGTTGTCCGGTAATTACCGGACATTGGCCGGGAAAAAAAAAAAATGTCCGAGAAAATGAAATCTCACCGGTCAAAGTGTCCGTTTGAAATTGACTAATAATCCCTCTATCTAACTCAATTTGATTTTCAGAATATTACTACCATTTAGGCTAAGTCTAATGTAGTAACACAGTAGCCTTATGCGCATCGCAAGTTGTGGAGAGACATTACAAACTTTCGATTTCATGTCGGCAGCTGCCAATCTCAACACTGCCAAAAACCGTAAAAAGTAGTGTAATTATAGGCTACGAGGCAGTGTAGGCCTATGAATAATTTGATGGCCTCATGCCTATTAATTTAAAATGTTACTTAAACCGCACCATATCAGGTGCACGTCAAGACCGTTGATATAACTTACGTGTAGCCTATTGTTGGGCTGTTAAAAGTCTTAATTGTATGTGGGTAAGGGGGATTAGTTTATTAAACTAAATAGAAATATTTGTATTTATTTTTTATTTGTTTGATATATATGGAAGGATGATTGGTTCATCAGATACGTCTCTTAAAATTAACTCGGGCACCTCGTGCAAATAATGCACGGGGTCGTTTGCGCAATAAGTGTTCACGTAATTATTTGAAAGTAAGGCCAATAAATGTGTTAAATTATTTTTGTGTGTCAAATTGTCATTTTGTAAGCTACTAGTCTACTTCAAATGTTTCTACACTAGCCTAATTAGGAACGATGGAATATTTGACCGTGGTGTTATCAAAATGTCCGGAAGGTGAAACCTCGGCCGGTCACTTTGACCGGCAGATCGGAAACCCTGACTGGAATACTGTAACATGTGCACGCAACATTCAGTGCAAATGTAGGCGTTAATGAGCCCATGATCTGTCCTTAGGTTAACTTTTATTAATGTTTTAGCAAGTAATCATTGTTGGAGAAGTCTACATTAACAGGAAGAACTAAAAGATGGATATTTTGGTTTAAATAGTTGATGAATAATAACCGCTGCTCATTTAACCTTTACTACACTTACATCTTTCCCCACAAAACAACTTCAATGAATGAAGGCCAATCCAAACTATTCTAATCTTTAAATCCCTTTCCTTTCATTTAAATCTCTCACAGTCATCACTCAACGTATCTTTTGCTTCCTCTTCAACCCGTCAGTTTAACAAAAGGCAGATTTTCCCATCTTTTATTAAGATAACTCAAACAGGAAGTCTGATCTCCTTCTTCCTCTCCTCACATCGTTCCATTGCTTCCCTCCTTTCCTTCATCCTCTTATTTTATACGTCTCTCGTATTCGGCTTCCTCATTACGCACTCTTTAAATCCAAAAGTCCTTTTCTTTTTCTTCCCGAGAGTAGAAGAGGGATTAGGACAATGTCTGGATGTGTGTGTGTGTGTGTGTGTGTGTGAGAGCTCCATCCTCTCTCTACCTGCAGCTTAAAGCCGTTTCACAGATCAAACATTGAAACCCAGTAAAT
The DNA here is from genome assembly GCF_036324505.1 of Eleginops maclovinus. Lineage (NCBI taxonomy): Eukaryota > Metazoa > Chordata > Actinopteri > Perciformes > Eleginopidae > Eleginops > Eleginops maclovinus. The sequence goes on along the minus strand of NC_086349.1, from coordinate 26,105,914 downwards.
GTTTCATCTTCTGACTGAAAGTAAAAAGATAAAACCAAGAGAGTCTCGGAGTCGTGATGAAACTGAGAGATGAAGTTTCTCAGATCGGTGGCAGAGTTCACCGACACTTCCACACCCTCCTTATTCTTCTTGGAGACTCAAATATCTTCTTTTCGCAGAAAGTGGGATAAGTCTATACGCTGAATAGGAAACAGAAGTCTGACGCTGGAGTACAGTAGCTTCCTTCAGGTTTTAAAGAGGCCCTATTGTGCTTTTTTGGGGGGGGGGTTATCTTTCATGTAGTGTGTTTATATGTTTGTGTGCATGTAAAGGGTCTGCAGAGGCTAAAATCCTTATGTCAGAGCCACCTGTCATGAAAGAATGGAGGTGAATAATAAATGAAATATATTGAATGCAAAGGTCTTCCTTTAATGTCCAACACGTTCTCTTTGAAGTTGGGATCATGTGACGAGTGTGTTGTGATTGGTCAACCGCTAAGAGAAGTCCCGCCCCTAAACCTATCACCTACAATGTGTTGCAGCGATAGCCAATAGAAGCGTGAGTTTTCCACAGTGATGTCACTATGTTCTAGAAGTAAACAAAGGAGTCCAGTGGAGGCGTTTCAGGTGGGGAGTGTGTGAGAGAGAAACTCCCTCTGGAGGAAACATGGGGATTTTAGCCTCTGCAGCCCATTTACATGCACTAAAACCTATATAAAGGGAAACCCCCAAAAGGGTAATAGGACCCCTTTAAGTAAAGGGTCCAAATACTGGAGTCTGCTGAGTGTTGCCAGGCTGCTGCTGCTGTCTGTCTGTCTGTCTGTCTGTCTGTCTGTCTGTCTGTCTGTCTGTCTGTCTGTCTGTCTGTCTGTCTGTCTGTCTGTCTGTCTGTCTGACTGTCTGTCTGACTGTCTGTCTGGGACCTATGGCACCGGTAACGCTGGGCTATGGGGTTTTCTTTGACAAACATTTAGATTGGCATTTCATTTTAAATGGGTCACATCTCTTAGTTTTGGAGTTTAGGGGATGATGTCAAAATTGCCACATTTTAGCAAAAAATCTTAATCAGAATTAAAAACATTAATTAATTTTGGGAAAATAGATCAACAAACAGAGGGAAGTTAAATAAAAAATGTGAAGAACAATCAATAATCTAAATGTTTATTTAAAATGTTTATTACAGTATACAGAAATAAAAGTAACTACTCATTTTGTCAGAGTTAAGAAGAACACTCTTTGATCCAACATGTGTTTAAATGTCCTTTTATATTGAGTTTTTTGCACTTATGCATTATGTTTTTTGTCAAGGATTAAGAAGCACCTTGTAGTTAAATGTGTTATTTATTTAATTAAAATAGTTGGCTGCCTTTCTCATTTTCTATCTATTCTTTGGTCCTCTTTCCATCTCGCTCCATCACTCTCTGAGGTAACCGGAACGTAATCCACCCTTCCTGCTCGATAGTGAGAAACTATCGACTGACTGTGTGTGTGTGTGTGTGTGTGTGTGTGTGTGTGTGTGTGTGTGTGTGTGTGTGTCTCACCCCGATGTTTCGGTCCTCTTTGTACTGGAGGAAGGCGTTGGCTGTTCCTTTCTTGGCCATGCGGATCCGAGCCATACGCACTTTCTGTTGGACGGAGACACGGAGAGAGAAGAGCACCGTCAGCAACACACACACACACACACACACACACACACACACACACACACACACACACACACACACACACACACACACACACACACACACACACACACACACACACACACACACACACACACTCACAGAGGAGTATTAAGGTTAAAGCCTGTCATACTTCATCTTTTCTCTGGTGAATCAGATTTTTTTTGGATGAGATTTTATAGAGTGCATCCAGAAATGAGAACTGTCCGAGGCTCTGCAGGAAGTTTCTCCGACTTATCGTTATTAACATAACACATCATTATTAATCTTTTTTAATGATCATTAGTAACCGACCTGCTGCGCCCTCATCTTGTCCGCCCTCTGGTTCTGGTGGTAGATCCGGCTGAAGTTGGACACGATGACGGGGACGGGCAGGGCGATCACCAGCACGCCGCTCAGGGAGCAGATGGAGCCGAAGATCTTCCCGGCGATGGTGTTGGGAACCATGTCTCCGTACCTGCAGAGAGGGAAACAGTCACATCGTCAGCAAACATGGAGAACAAAACCTCCATTATCTGCAACTTATCTAGGAAGTAAATCAAAAAGCATCCATGTTTCTGTCCTCCAGCTCATCTTGGAGATTCGTCAGACATTGCAAGGACAGATGGGATATGTAGTCCCTTTAATATGTTCTCACTCAAGGTGTCCTTCTTTTAGACATTAAAATAAACAACTAAAAGGGAGACATGCACGGAGCGTTAGCCGATAGGAGCACAATGATGTCAAATGATTTCACGGAAGAGATTTTAGGCTTTGCAGACCATTTACATGCACTCAAACCTTCTCTAATTAGTTGATCAATCACAACACGGTCCCAACTTCTAAGAAAGCTGTTCTGACTTTAAAGGAAGATGAAAACCTTCCCTATTAAATACATTTCATTTATTATTCATCTCCATTCTTTCGTGATTGGGGGGCTCTGATTCAACCCACATCCTACAACTTTGGGATTTTACCCTTTGCAGACCATTTACATGCATTCAAACCTGTACAACACACTCCAGTAAAGAGAACACCCCCCAAAAAAGCATAACAGGGCCTCTTTAAGTAAAGGATCCGAATACTGTTTCTACATTGCTGTGAACGAAGGAGGCTTTTCACACAGGGGGAAACAAACTCCCTCTGGATTTTAGCCTCTGCAGACCATTTACATGCACTAAAACCTATAGAACACACTACAGGAAAGGGAAAACCCAAACAGCCAAAGAAGCAACATTTCAATTGAAGGCCTCAAGAGACTTTCTAGCCAGGTGGAAGGAGAGGAAGTTAAACACAAAACAGAAACAGCTCAGAGACACAAACTGTAAACGCTGTACAAGATATGACTGTCTCCCTGGCTGCTGCACGTGCACACAAGTTGCCGGTTGTGGCCTTCACCTTTCATAGCACAGAGCCATAAATCACAGATAGTGAGACAAAGAGGAAGAGGAGGAGGAGGAGGAGGAGGAGGAGGAGGAGGAGGAGGAGGAGGAGGAGATTAGATAGTGGGCAGAAGGCCAGGATGGTTTGTGTGATTCTGCTCAGACACTTTACAGCTGCTGATCCACATTTTACGGTAGCAGTCATTAAACAGCAACAGCTTCACCTGTGAGGATTGTTACGTAAGTGTTATGTTTTATTACAGCTGCTGATTCCAATTACAAGGAATAGCGGATCCCCGCTCATAATATCTAACGTTGAGACGATAAAACAAGCGGCGATTGGGCTTTTTATTGCTCCCATCAAGTGCAGATATTGGATAGAGTATAAGCGTTAATGTACAGTAGATATACAACGTTTCTCTCGGGGATGGAGGGAGTATTTAGATCCTTATCTGCAGTAAAAGTATTAATACCACACTGTAAAAATACTATCCTGCTGCAGATGTGTTTACCTCCTTTATAAACTGTTGAGTAGTTTAATCTGCAGCAACGCCTCATCTTCTATAATATCACCACGTTTGTTTCATATATCTTTCTGACTTTTTTCACATTATTAAAAGACAGCTTTAACATATCTTTGGTCCATTTTTCAGACATTTAACATATTTATTTTACATATTTTTTGAAAGATTTTCAGTCACCTTTTCAGACATATTTATAGGACATTTCTTTGGACATTTTCCAAATAGTTTTAGAAATATTTCAGATATTTCTGGGTACGTTTTTTCAGACGTTTTTAGGGAATCTTTCAGACTTTATTCACATATTATTCTGATATTGTTCCAATTTCTTTCTGCATTTTACTCCTGTAGATGTTCTAAGCTCCTTTATATACTGCTTACAAGATAATCTGCAGCAATGCATCACATACTGCTGGCTCATCATATTTTCGATCCATTTTAATGATATTTTTCGGGACATTTTCAGACTTTATTCACATATTCTTTGGATATTTTTCCCAAAACTGTCAGCATGTTACTGAGTTAGATTTGGTATTCCCTTTTATAATTGGTTGCATCATATTCTTCAAGATCACCAAATGTTTGGAGCTTTTTCCACGTCTCTCTGAAAATGCACTTTTTCATGCGTTTCTCCCAGAAAAGCAGTATTCAGCTTTGTGACGATGCGTTTAAGACTTTATTTACATCTTAAAAAGTAAGTTACTTCTTTCAACTCATAAACAAACACCTCAACCTTCAATTTCCCACAAAAAAAATCCAATTATCTGGAGACACATGTTTTTGTGTAGATATGGAGAGGAATGAAAAACTGCGAAGTGAAGCAATCTTAAATCTAACAGATGACGTTAGTTTACTTTCTTACTGATTTCTTGTAAATTTCCTGGGGATTAAGTCATTCATTTTGCCTCTTTTCTTGAATAACGTCCATCTCTCTGTGGTATTAAACTCTTCTTATTCTAAAATGCAAATCTTGCAGTCCGTACAGAACATCAGATAAGCAGGTAATGAAGTGCGGCCTGCGCTGATGTACCTGCTGCAGTGGATTATGTCCTCCAGAAAAAAGGCCACGACCCTGTCTGCAGAGTTAATGCTCATATCTGAATATCTGAGGGCTAATTTACTTTCCCCCCCCCCGTACTTTAAAAGCCAATTTGAAAGAAGTGCAGAGTGAACAAATGTTTCATAATGAGTCTCCTGATGTTTGAGGGAGGCTGTTGGAGACTTGTTAGGATAAATTCAAACTCTAAATGCGTTTATAAACATTACGCATTACATTTAAATACATTATAGGGATTATTCTATTTTAGTCTGATTTCAGTCGTGTTTTACTTCACTTTGGGTTACACATTTAACAGGGTTTCGTCTAAACTGGTTACCAAAATGCAGATTTCCCCCGTAAAATGTTAAAGTGAAGCCAGGAAACAATATCTCTGCTGGTCAGAAAGGGTTTAATGAGTCCAGAGATATGAAGATGGGGTCAGATGTCTGGTCAGACGGCAGAGACAGCTTACGGAGAATAAATAGGGGATGGATGTCCGGTGGGTCTGCCGGGGACGAGTGGCAGGCAGCAGGCTGACACTGAGACTGAGATTTCTGATCCTTTCTTTTACTCTCCTTTTTTCTGGAGAGGAAGTAAAGGAACCGGAGCTCTGGATTTATTTGTTGTTGGAGGTGGAATATATGACTCAGCAGATTTAAGACGTGAAGACTATTATTTTCAGCTTCGCTCTGATGCAGGATTTACACCTGAAAGTGGGCGGGGCTTAATTTTGGCTATGCATACTGTTACTGGATTCATGCTAACATTCAGTCTACTGATTTGTCTACACACATCGAGGCCTAAAATTACCTTTCACAATCTCTTTTAATGATACTTTTCCTCCACCTTTTAATATTTGTCTTTTTTAAAGAGCATTGTGGGAGTAGATCGAAGCCTTTCATTGCCAACGACTGCTCCACTTGATTATAAAGAACTTGAAACTTCAGCAGACGTGATGAGCAGCTAATGGGTTCAACATGCAGAACCTCCAGTGGTGTTCTGTGAAACCTAATTGTCTACTTAGTTTTAATTTACTGTAACACTGAGCAGTGAATCCTTGACAGTAATTTGCTCTGTAACTGTGGGAGCTCAGACTCAGTCTCCGAGTGATGACAGCACTCGGGTCAGTTTTACTGGACCTCCATCGTCCTCAGCACCGAGCGATATTGGCATCTGGAAGCGGATCAATGGCCGAGAGAGGCCTGAGCGGAAAAGAAGTCATCTGTAATTGTTGGCAAAAAGCGCTGAGAAGAATCGACAGAGGTGTCAGACTGTGGCCAAACAGCCGGGATGAATCTGTGCTGGATCACTAACTGAATCCACCCCGAACATCAACGGGACCCTGGTATTGATCCCGACACTTCCCTGACATTTTACTGTTATTATTCCTCTACAAACTGCTCAGTTATTCAGGCTTTGTTTCAGGATGTACAATTTGTAAAATAACAACAAGGGGGACACCAGCTGTGTTTGTGTTCATAAATACCACAAATACCTAAGTGCAGCATAAAGAACAACATAATAAAGTAGTCAGACGAAGGGGATATAACATTTCCATATCTAAAAAGCTATTTATCTTTGCTTTATTTAACACTTTGGTTCAAATCTGTGCATTTAAGCAGCTTTAGCGGTTAAATGTTAGCTAATCTTTCAGCAAAGGGCTAAAAAAGTGATGTTATGGGTCCATGTGTTGGCTAAAATCAGTAAGGGTCAAGTTAGGAATTGAAACAGCTCAATTCAGTTCAACTTATAAATCATCATAACAAAAGTAAATGGTCCAGGTTAGCTTGAGGTTAGCTTTGTCTCATTTAGTTTAGCTAACAGATCAGTTAGCCTATCAAATTAGCTGGATTTAAGCTAATTTAGCTGACTAGTAAGTTCAGCGGCTTAACTGGGAACTCTCGGTTAACTATGTATAGCTTGCTTAGCTTAATGCTATCAGGGTATCTAATGAATAAGTTTAGGCGCTAAAAAGTTGGGCACATAAGTGTAGCAGCTAAAATTCATGTTAGCTATCAGGTAAGTTTAGCTAGCAGCTAAAACAATTGGTTCAGATTCGCTACACGTTCAGATTGAGGACTAAACAGTTGAATATAGATTAGCTAACATGCTTTTTCAGCAGCCAAAACAATAAGGTCTATATTCTATATTCATTATAAGCCAAACGTAGGGTGACCAGATTTGAGGTGGCGAAAAAGAGGACACTTGCGATTGTTGGGGGGGGGAGTCTAAGTACAGTAGACTTCTGTGCAAAGCGCCATTCAATTTAAGTACACGTTTAATGGTCCCATGAAAAACTGTGAAAACCGGACGTTTTCATGAATTTATAAAACCTCCCCGGACGCTCCGGACAGGACATAAAAAGAGGACATGTCCGGGCAAAAGAGGACGTCTGGTCACCCTAGCCAAACATGTTGTTTTACCGTTAGCCAAAGGGTCAGTTTAGCAGCTAAAAATGTTGAGATATTATTGTTGGTTTAAGAAATGTCATCTATTATGAGCTGCATATTCCCATATTCATAACTTTTCATATGCAAATAAATGCCACATGATATCGATGAGTGCAAAAACAAAGGAAGGGTGCGAACTCCTGGTGCCGTGGAACCAGCTGCTGACAGACCTGAGAGTACAGCTCAGAATGCAAATGCAGAAATAAATGCAAATGAATGAAGCTGTGCAGACGGGGAGCATCTGCCAGCTGTTCACTCACTGCCGCCTCGTTAGACCACAGTTTATTGACCTTATGCGCTACGTTCAACTCTGACTGTTTAGAGAAAATACAAATCATGCACAATCATCAGGTAACACCACTTGAAGACCACCCTCATTATGACCCCATAAGCACGGCATACGTTGTGTTTCTCATTATATCTTTGGACCTATGTTTTTAAATCCCATTCTTTCCAAACTTAACCAATTTACAGCTTGTTTAAAGGTTGAAAACTCAGCAGAATTACATATAATAAGTGATGTGAAAGCATATAAAAGGGAAGAAGTGAAGCTAAAGCTAATAGATCTAATAAAACAACAACGATTTAGAAGTAATAAAACCAATTGAGTCAAAATATTGGGCATTATACCCGTCCCAAAGGTGAGCATTTATTGCCGCGTTGTTCCACTGTGTTGCACGATATTGAACATGTCCTCTACAACTGCCCTGAGTGTGTGTCCCTGTCGATCTAATTGATCCGATAATAGCTCAGCTCCCAGCGGACAGAAGAAGCTAACCTACATCAAACAGAATCACCGTGACCTGACACCAGATCGGTCACAGACAAGGCCATAAAACCCAGATTGATAACCAAACTTATGGCTCATCTGGAACGCTAAAAGGCCCATTTTGTCCACCTCTTTTTAGTTTGTCTGTTAACAAGTGCATTCAAGTTAAAATATCACGCATCCACAAGCTCTCACCGACACCACGGGCCACCGTGGTGACCAATGTTTGGTCAGCTACTGGGATATTCCAGGAGTGATCGTGAGCGCTAAGTGCCTCAGAGAAAAAGGCACTTTAGCGGAGAAAAAGCTGTAATTATTGATTAAATCATAACCACTTCAACATTCAGTGAAACCCTCTTGTTGTGAGCCTTTTATCCCGAGTCCAGAGATGCAGTTTCATGTCGTTTGCCAGAATTACAGCCAATTGCATCGCCGATTTTGACCGAATTCTGAGAAAAACTGCAAAAGGAAACGTGAAATGATGCTCGTTAGTGTCCACCAGCATTATGGGATTATTATTCAATAGTTGTTGGGGCAATTATGAGTAGTGGGTACTGTTTTTCCCAGAGAACCCATTGTGTTTTGGTCGCTACTGATGCAAATAAAAGACACAATACAGGCTACATTTCATTGTGTTGTTAAAAAACCAATAAGCTTTGAATCCTTGAATGACCCTGGACCTCCAATAATACACACAATTAGCTTCATTTAATGCTCACACACACACACACACACACACACACACACACACACACACACACACACACACACACACACACACACACACACACACACACACACACACACACACACACACACACACACACACACACACACACACACACAATAAAGTGGGTTTTAAAAGCATACACATACAGCTGTAAAGCATCAGGCTGCTGGCGTGCGTGTGTGTGTGTGTGTGTGTTTTACTACCAGAGAGCAGCAATAATTCTGCAGCAGCTTTGAGTCGGCAGCCAAACACTACACACAATGTTCCTTTAATGGACCATAAATTAGCTTTGCTTTTACTGTATGTGTGTGTGTGTGTGTGTGTGTGTGTGTGTGTGTGTGTGTGTGTGTGTGTGTGTGTGTGTGTGTGTGTGTGTGTGTGTGTTGTGATGGAGTTCACTTAATGAACTTGTAACAAACATCAGCAGTCAGAGTTGTGTATGATTAAAGTAATTTAAAGTTTGTTCATCAGGAACGTGTGTGTATGCGTGTGTGTGTGTGTGTGTGTGTGTGTGTGTGTGTGTGTGTGTGTGTGTGTGTGTGTGTGTGTGTGTGTGTGTGTGTGCATGCGTGTGTGTGGAGTGTACTTTGATTTCTGAGCCATAAATCAATGAGCGTCTCTAAAGGAGCTTAAAAACATCTTCGGATTGATTCAGAACGCTCTTCCTGTGCAGAGGTTTTTAGTCTGCACGAGGAATAAAGGTAAAAGAAACAAGAAGGTCAAGAGTTCAACCAATTACTGCCCAGAATCCCCCGCAGGCATCCCCCCCATCCCCCCCTCCACACACACACAAACACAGACACATAAAGCATGTTCAACCTACTGAGATAACCCCAACCCTTGTGTTATGAAGCTCCTACACACTGTATGTATATACAAACATACATTATATATACATTATGCAGTACACGTACACACACACACACACACACACACACACACACACACACACACACACACACACACACACACACAATGAAGCCTGATTTATATTTAACTCCGCTCACACAAAAAACATCATTTCATCAGTAACGCTATTCACTGACCTGAATAGCGTTACTGCGCACGCACGCACGCACGCACGCACGCACGCACGCACGCACGCACGCACGCACACACACACACACACACACACACACACACACACACACACACACACACACACACACACACACACACACACACACACACTTGTATGTCAGTGTTATTAAAACATGATGCAATAACTCTATTTAATGTGGCTTTCTGATAATGCCTTTATGACTCATTATATTTGGTTCATAAATTCAACTTTCCAGGTAAATTACAATAATTTTAATCATTTATATTCCTCAAATGTGGTTTTTCAAACATGCAAATTCAACTTCAATCACAATAAAAGGATTTAAAATAACTCAATCACATCTGGAATTACTTTCTTGCTGTTGAGGGGCAACAACTTTTAGAGGTTACTCTGTCTGCGCCTTCGTTGCTTTGACATTCAATAAAGTTTATCCTCGTGGAGAATATTGTAATAAAACTGGTTATTATTCTATTTCTGGCCACAGTCACTGAACCATTAATATTCGACCCGCCCTGCAGCTGATATCGAACCAGCAGAGGTCAGTACAACAAGGACTGAAGTTACTTTGTAAGATGTCGGAGGTTTTGACTACAGAGAGTTGATTAGACTTAGCTGTGTGTGTGTGTGTGTGTGTGTGTGTGTGTGTGTGTGTGTGTGTGTGTGTGTGTGTGTGTGTGTGTGTGTGTGTGTGTGTGTGTGTGTGTGTGTGTGTGTGTGTGTAGCTGTGTGTGTGTGTGTGTGTGTGTGTGTGTGTGTGTGTGTGTGGGTGTGTGTGTGGGTGTGTGTGTGTGTGTGTGTGAGCCTGGAGCTGCTAATGTTGAATAATGGATGGTAGCATTAGAGCGCTTGTAGCTGGTTAGTAGAAAACGGGAGGAGAAAGTTTATATTCTCTTCCTCTCCATCCCTCGCGGCCTCACTCTATACATTTTCCTTCCTCTTTCTTGCTTGCCCTTTCTGCTCTCTCCTCTCTATATACCAGCCCCCCCCCTCACACACACACCATCTCCGATTCCTCCCCCTCACCCACTCTCTCTGGGGTCATTATCTGCAGCTGCATGAGCCAAGTCTCCGTCCTGCAGCAGCAGGAGGAGGACAACACATCGAGTGGTTGTTTGACACAAAGCCAGAAGTGGAGAGGGCTGGAAGAAGAGGAGGATGAGGAGGATGGAGAGAGAGAGGGGGGAGGTTGAGTGAGGACAGATGAGAGGAAGGGGGAGGAAAGAGGAGGAGAGAACAGAGAGAGGTCAGGGGAGACAAAGTGGGAGGAAGGAGAAGAGGTACAGGAGAATATCTTGTATCTGAGAATATGATAAGAGCATGTGGAGTCAAGGCCGGGAGATAGACTGAGGTCAAGAGCAATTTCCCCTCCAACACACACCTGGAAAGATTCTTATTTTCGTCATTATTGAATCAGGTAACTCTTAATTATAAATAAAACAGGTTCAGGGAAATGTACGAGCGGGTTAAAGGCTTTATTATTGTATGTTTTCATTAGGTTTGTCATAAGGGGATCAAAGTTAAAAAGGCAGAATGACAGGGATTCTCCCAAAAGCAACACAAAAAAAAATCTATCATTTGCCTTCCAATCATCACTTACAACCCTAAACACTCATCCAACTCAATTAAGAGTGAGTGGAGTGAGTGCCAGAACATAAACTGTGGTCAAGAGCAACTTCATTTCCCTCTCAGACATTGAATTGCCGTAATTCAATCAATTATCAAACTCATTGGGCCATTTTGCACGATACAACTGTAAGACATAGAAGTTGTGCCTGCAGTGAATCATCTGATATAGCTGATAGGGAAACAGAGGGTGGAAAGACATTCTTAGATAGCTAGAAGAAAAGCTGTTTGACATTTTTTGCAACTAAGGAAGCTCATGAGGAACCATATATAGGTAAAACAGAAGAGGCCCCAGGATAGAGCCTTGTGGGACCCCAAACACTAACTTGTGATTGTTGGAGTGGAAATTGAGATGGATTAAGCCACTTTCCCCGCCTTTCTAGCAGACCCATCATGTCCAAAACTGATTCTGGACATTGAATTGCATTAACTGAATCAGCTCATTAGGCCATTTTGCACGATACAAATCTAAGAAATAGAAGTTGTGCATGCAGTGAATTAACATCCAGGTTTAAATAAAGTTTGTGACGTAATCTTTGATGCCTCTTTTACACTTTGGTACCATAGTCTTATACATTCATAACTACTCCTTCCCGCACTCATTCCTGTACGCTGGTTTGGTCTACTTGATCTTTACATTTTGCCCCGGCTTTGTTCCACCTGGTGGCTTCCATACCAGGTTACCAGGGTTTGCACTGAACTGTGGAAAAACCCTCTCCTTCAGGCTCCCTGGACTTATAAATACTTAAAGTAATCTGCAGAGCATACTCGATTTTAATAATCTAGTCCTCTTGGGAAAATGGAAAAGTTCATGTAACCGAGAAATGCAGCAGCCTCATTTGAGCTGGAATCAGTCTCATCCTTGGTGTGTTTGTGTGTGTGTGTGTGTGTGTGTGTGTGTGTGTGTGTGTGTGTGTGTGTGTGTGTGTGTGTGTGTGTGTGTGTGTGTGTGTGTGTGTGTGTGTGTGTGTGTGTGTGTGTGTGTTCGATGATGTTACTTTCTGTCTGATGGGTTTTATTTTATTCTTTGCCACATGTTTCCCTTGGGTAAAAGATTTCCGTCTCGAGACTCAGGGATTCGATAAAGGTTACGAACATGTGAACACTGCAGGTTTCTAAAAGTAGAACATTTTCTGCGCAAATGATGAAATAAACACATCAAACAGATTAAAGAGTTTGGACAAGAAACACTGAATGTACTGTATACAGAAACTCCACAAAGTACCTTTACGATCTGATTGTGAAATAATATTTATGTACGGGGCTCCGTCAGTAGATACCGGTCGGGTGGGAGGAGGAGGGAGCAGAGGAAGAAGATGTCGGGAAAAGGGAAGGAAAAGAAGAGTAATGGGGATAAAAGTGGACGAGGAAATAAGTGGAGGGGAGAGGAGGGCAGTGAAGCAAAAGGAAAACTAAACACGACATCATAATGACGCATAATGAGCCACAAAATAGTAAATGAAACCAGAGTTTGTTCTGATCCTGACACGATGCTTCTGTGGACCTGAAACTGAAGTGTTTGTCTTTAGTGTATTCTGTATTTTGTGGCTATTAGAGAGCTTGTATTCAGCAGATAACAGAATAAACAAATCAGTCATTACGCAATGTTCCCTCAATGAATCAAATAGCGTACCAGGCCATGTGTGTGGCTATCTGTGGTCTATATTGTTATTGTTTATATAGTGTGTGTATATTGTGTGCATGTACAGTGCTGTGAAATTGAATAGAGTGGTCCTGGGGAGAATACATCTAATGTTATCTAATTTTGCACAATAAAACTTAAGAACTGAGGTTGTGCATGCAGTGAATAAAGTCCGGATGAAATACAGTGGGTTTAGAGATCAGTATACCATGCATTGCATCATTTCCTGACATTAACATTAAACTAAATGTATTTGACCCGCCTCAGGATTCAATAAATGACTTAGAGGTCTGTCTTCTTTGCTCGCTCCAATATGTTGGAGGAACAAAAGTATGTTAAATCACATTCGGTGTCCATGTTTCTATATCTATGCGGTCAGTCATTATTTTCAGGAACACGGCCTTGCAATAAATGTTCTTAAAGACTTAGGCTTAAGAAAGCAGTCGTGAAAAACTACACAGTGTTCCTTTAAAAACCTGAGAAACAACAGTCAGTCAGACAGACAGTCAGTCAGTCAGTCAGTCAGTCACTCAGACAGTCAGTCAGTCAGTCAGTCAGACAGTCAGTCAGACAGTCAGTCAGTCAGTCAGTCAGTCAGTCAGACAGACAGACAGTTAGTCAGTCAGTCAGACAGTCAGTCAGTCAGTCAGTCAGTCAGTCAGTCAGTCAGTCAGTCAGTCAGACAGACAGTTAGTCAGTCAGTCAGTCAGTCAGACAGACAGACAGTTAGTCAGTCAGTCAGTCAGACAGTCAGTCAATCAGTCAGTCAGTCAGTCAGTCAGTCAGTCAGACAGTCAGTCAGTCAGTCAGTCAGTCAGACAGTCAGTCAGTCAGTCAGTCAGACAGTCAGACAGTCAGTCAGTCAGACAGTCAGTCAGTCAGACAGTCAGTCAGACAGTCAGTCAGTCAGACAGACAGTCAGACAGTCAGTCAGTCAGACAGTCAGTCAGACAGTCAGTCAGTCAGTCAGACAGTCAGTCAGACAGTCAGTCAGACAGTCAGACAGTCAGACAGTCAGTCAGTCAGTCAGACAGTCAGACAGTCAGTCAGACAGTCAGTCAGTCAGTCAGACAGTCAGACAGTCAGTCAGTCAGACAGTCAGACAGTCAGTCAGTCAGACAGTCAGTCAGACAGACAGTCAGTCAGTCAGTCAGTCAGTCAGACAGTCAGACAGACAGACAGACAGACAGTCAGTCAGTCAGTCAGTCAGTCAGTCAGACAGACAGTCAGCCAGACAGTCAGACAGACAGACAGACAGTCAGACAGTCAGTCAGTCTGACAGACAGACAGACAGTCAGTCAGTCAGACAGACAGTCAGTCAGTCAGTCAGACAGTCAGTCAGTCAGTCAGTCAGACAGACAGTCAGTCAGTCAGTCAGTCAGTCGTTTAGAGCGTCAAAATGATGAACAACAAGAACGCCTACATGCACTGAAGAATGCGTCGTTGTTTGACCAGCTGTCAGACTGCTGACGACCCTCCGAGAAGCCGGAGTCATCTGTCGTAATAACTAAAGGATTTAGAAAGGGGGGGAGGGGGGGGTCTCTCAGGAGGCTCGGGTCAGCCCGGTTATTCTGAACCACTCTCCCAGAACTTTAAATATTTCATGGTCAGGATTATGTCATCCTGCACCGAGCCGCGATACGAAGACACGGACCAGAGGTGGAGCAAACTCGGATCATTCACTCAAGTAAGAGAAGCAGAACTGCAGCGTGCAAACTAGGTGTATCACTATGGTGTTGCAGCAGGTATAGGGATAGCTCCTTAAATAACTTCATATAGCATATGTATGAGTTTCTTTGAGTTGTGTTTTAACTACATACATCTTAGTTGTCTCCCTGTTCAGATAAAGTAAGTTTGCTGCCATCCAATCATTAAATGTATTCCAAGTATAGCGGATAGGGAAGCAGAGGGTTGACACACATTGCTGGATAGCTATATTAGAATCTGTTGACGTTGATGTAACTAAGGAAGCTACTGAGGAACCATATATAGGTAAAACCGAAGAGGCCCCAGGATGGAGCCTTGTGGGACCCCAAACACTAATTGTGATTTTTTGGAAATTAAGATGGATCAAGATCTTTCCATGCCTTTCCAGTAGATCCATCATGTCCGTAGTGCAGCTAAGGGATAGATAGATGAATAGATGGATAGATAGACTTTATTGATCCCAATTCAGGTCTTTTTTGTTGCAGCAGCATAAAAACAAGCCAATGTAATTACAATAAAATAGCATTTAAAAAGGAAGTAAAAATAAATATAAATAAATATAAATAAACAGTCAAAATAAATTCACAAATAACGAGAAATAAATAGTTAAAAAAGACAAAATCTATAAAACACAGGGAGCTGCTGCAACAGGCTGCCACCTAGCACAGCGCCAGGAGATAGCAGTACTTTAAGTCCGTTGTCAACATTACTTATGTCATCAACAACCTTAAGAAAAACTGTTTTGTTTGCTCTGAAACAATCGGAAGCAAGACTGAAATCTGATGTGTCAAATATCGGTTCAGTTGCTGATGTTTAACCTTCCTACTCAAGATACTGAGTGTGTTTAAATCGAGGTTGCCCTTTTCTAGGATAACTGGTTTACATTGCATAAATGTAGTCGAGGTAAAAGTACAATTTCCCCTCTGAGATGTTGTGGGGTACAGTATAAAAAAGGTACCTGACAGTGAACTTCACAGTGCTTGAGTATGGGCTTAAAGAAGAAAACAAAAAGGTAAATAACCACAAATAGAAGGAGATAAGGAGACAACCAGAATTGACTCTTAAGTAGAAAAACCAACAGAAGAGGTTGTCTGCTGCTTCCCGATTGGAGCAGATAAGATTACATTAGTGCTGAAGCAGCCAATCTCACACACAGACCGATTCTTATCTCCCACCTGTAACATTGGAGCCAGCCAATCACAATCTAATAGAGGGACAGACAGCCAATGGTAATTAGGTTATAGAGGAGAGCAGGAAGGGCAAATCAACCGTGGGGTGGTCCCTCCGATCAGAGAAGAAGATCTTAACTGCATCAGAGTGTTTTATAGAGTCAGCAGAGCCAAACTGCTGCTTCAGATCATTCTTCTTTAGTTTGTTAGCTTAACTTCATTTATTCAGGGGATTCATTGAGGTCAAACCTTCCTTTGGAAGAGATACCTGGGAACAAACGCAACACAAAACACTGATTGAAAAAGATGCTAACAGTGACGATGCTAACATGTTGATGTTTAGCAGGTATAATGTTTAGCACGGGATCCTTTATGCACACCAGGGACAAATCATCTGTTTACGACACTGGTATGGACCCAAAATAAACAGATTTGACTTCAATTTAATTGCAAACTAAGCAAACCACTTTTAAAATACTTTGGATTGATCAGGGCTACATGCTGACATGGAAGCAGGTCCAGCGACACAGTGCTGTAAATTAGGCATAAAAACATTTCAGGCGTTCTTTTTCATACAGACAGCTGTACATCTACATACTGTGTAGACCTACCAGCTTTCAAAATGATAGATACTCTTAAACTGTGAAAGAAAACCAAAATAAAGTCTGTGTTTCTTGTAAGGACGTACTGTAGCCGTATGCAAGTCGATGCCTGGGAGTCCATGTCTCATCATCTACATTCATGACTTCTTTCTGCTGTGGTTAAAAGAAAATGTCACTTATGCAACATTTAATTAGAAAAATAACCGTGGAAAATGTTCCCACTTGAGGCTCCTCTTCTGCCTCGGACCGACGGACCCAGCATTGTTCAAGGACACCTGTATCGACCGGTCCGGTTTGATCGGTGGCTCGTTTTTTTTTTTCCTCCTCAAAAACTTCTATTCTCGGTTACAGCCGGCTGCTAAAAGCCTCCCTGCTCTCCTCCTCTTTCCCTCCCTCCTCTCCATCACCTTTCCTATATCCTCATGTCTTTCTCCTCTCCTTTCTCCTCCTCCAGTGTAATCCACTTCCATGTTTAATTGATGGAGTGATGATGAAAGTTGCAGGAGGAGGGATGGTTGTTCCATGTTTTCTCCTCCTCTGGTGAAGGAGATCTGACTCTTTAAGCAAACTCAAATCCTGCATCACAGCCTCCTTCCTCTCTTGTCCTCTTTGTGTTTTGCTTTGTCTTTTATTCCTTTCTTGCTTCATTGTTGCTCCTTTTTATTTCCCATATTGCGTAGGACAGTTAAAATATTCACGTCATGACTAGACAATAATATAACTGTCCACTTCCAACATTAAAACAAAAGGCTGAAAGCTGCTGTCACTCCCACACTTATTTTAGTCACGCTAAATATAAAAACATGTCGCCCCAAGTGATACGAAGTGAGGATAGGAAAGCAGGAAAGAGTCAATTCTACAACACAAAGTTTACATTTCTAACATTTGATTATTATATATTATATATTATTATTATATATATTCAGAAGGATAACTGAACTACTCTCCACACAGGAAGAAGAGACAGCTTTATCTCAAGAAAGGATCGTCTGGTTTATCATTACACTCCTATAACACTGTCTGACTCAAACTGGACCACTCAGATAAAAAAGATCCAAATCAACGCAGCCAAACGACACATAGTTCTCCCCTGTCGCCTACCTTACCCACAATGCAATGTGAACTACGGGAGCCAATGAAGATTAACTGACATGCAAATCTTAATCAAACAGTAATTAATGTAACAAGTCTGCAAACAGAGAGCAACTGTAAATACCTGGATATAGCTTCTTCAATTGAGCCTTGAATAAAATTAAATGCAATTGCACTGAAGGCATAAGGAATACAAATAAAGGAAGATGGGTGCAGACATAACAAAGAGAACCAACCAGAATGAAATGAAAGCGATGGTGAAGAAAGAAAGGAGGCTACGTCACAGCAAATGAAAGCAGAAAATAAATAGAAAGAATGAAGTCACGCTCCGTCTATTTTCAGCAACAAGAGCTGTTATTTAAAGCTGCAGAGGTTTTCAGGTTCAAAGACTCAGACCGGAATAGATTCAACTTTTAATAACTGTAAAAAATCATTCAGATGCCCTGTTATAAATATAGTACACTGGACCAGTTTGGAAACAAAGGGTGTTTTACAAACTGACTGTGACACGTTTATGATACTAAACACGTTTTGTTCAGCAGGATAATCTCCACATATTAACACCACCTTATGATTTCTGAAGGAAAAAGCTAACTTAGACTTTAAAGGAACTACAGCACGGTCACATGACTTCACATCACCACCGCTAAGCTAAAGGTGGCTAATGTTGGGCTATAAAGGAACTACAGCACGGTCACATGACTTCAACTCACCACCGCTTTGCTAAAGGAGGCTAATGTTGGGCTATAAAGGAACTACAGCACGGTCACATGACTTCACGTCACCACCGCTAAGCTAAAGGAGGCTAATGTTGGGCTATAAAGGAACTACAGCACGGTCACTTACTTTTAATCATGTGATCTGGAAACGGACCCTTTTAAGCCTCAACACTTTGGTTTGCTTCTGTATCTCTAACTTTCTGACCCCAGAGGTTCAGGGTTGCCAAAACCAGCTCAAAAATATGCAGCATCATATGGTACGCAGACGACACCGCCCTGTCAGTGTTGCTGCGTCAGCATTCGGGAAGGAGGTGAGAGTGGTGCAAAACTAAGAGAAGATAATGGACCTCAAGTTTAGACCACAACCCTGCAGCATGTCAGCATTCCTGCTTCAGTTCTTCCCAGCATGCACGTGACTGACGGCGTTATGGATATAAAATACCACCCTCCATAAAATAAAACTCTAAAGGATATTCCGCTGTGACCCGGACTCGACCCTGTGATGCAGCAGAGTGATCCAATGACTCCACATTGATCTTTGCGCCCCCAATGTAAATATAAACTAAGGATCAATATGACATGTGAGCAGGAAAGCTGTGCAAAGCTAAATTTAGACCTCTATACACTCAGAAACCACCAGAACGTTCCAAAAATAACACACACACACACACACACACACACACACACACACACACACACACACACACACACACACACACACACACACACACACACACACACACACACACACACACACACACACACACACACACACACACACACACACACACACACACACACACACACACACTCCACTGGGGTTTGATGTCTGCTGAGCTGGTCCAACTGTACATTAAACATTCATTCACACTGTTGACCATTTGCTGAACTTGAAATGGTAATGTCAAGATTTGAATCTTAAATGTAACGTCATATTTCAACCTGGACTTTATTTCCTTATTTCTTTCCCAGTTGTATAATGGAGACTTCTATGTTTTGGAATAAATCCAAACAAACAGCACTTTCTACTTTATAGGCAACATTACTACACAGATCAGTTGAATACTCGACTCTGATTTTGGACACTCCAGAGGTTGGTAACTTTTGCTAACAGACTGTTGCTAGGAGAACAGACCGTTTCTATGGGGAACAGACCGTTGCTAAGGAGAACAGACCATTGCTTAGGAGAGCAGACCGTTTCTATGGGGAACAGACCGTTTCTATGGCAAACAGACCGTTGCTAAGGAGAACAGACCGTTTCTAAGGAGAACAGACCATTGCTTAGGAGAACAGACCGTTTCTTAGGAGAACAGACCATTGCCAAGGAGAACAGACCGTTTCTATGGCAAACAGACCGTTGCTTAGGAGAACAGACCGTTTCTATGGCAAACAGACCGTTGCTTAGGAGAACAGACCATTGCTTAGGAGAACAGACCATTGCTTAGGAGAACAGACCGTTGCTTAGGAGAACAGACCGTTACTAAGGAGAACAGACTGTTACTAAGGAGAACAGACCGTTACTAAGGAGAACAGACCGTTGCCAAGGAGAACAGACCATTGCTAAGGAGAACAGACCATTGCTTAGGAGAACAGACCATTGCTTATGAGAACAGACCATTGCTTAGGAGAACAGACCATTGCTTATGAGAACAGACCATTGCTTAGGAGAACAGACCATTGCTTAGGAGAACAGACCATTGCTTAGGAGAACAGACCATTGCTTAGGAGAACAGACCGTTGCTTAGGAGAACAGACCATTACTAAGGAGAACAGACTGTTACTAAGGAGAACAGACCGTTACTAAGGAGAACAGACCATTGCTAAGGAGAACAGACCATTGCTAAGGAGAACAGACCATTGCTTAGGAGAACAGACCGTTGCTTAGGAGAACAGACCATTACTAAGGAGAACAGACTGTTACTAAGGAGAACAGACCGTTACTAAGGAGAACAGACCATTGCTAAGGAGAACAGACCATTGCTAAGGAGAACAGACCATTGCTTAGGAGAACAGACCATTGCTTAGGAGAACAGACCGTTACTAAGGAGAACAGACCATTGCTAAGGAGAACAGACCATTGCTTAGGAGAACAGACATTGCTAAGGAGAACAGACCATTGCTAAGGAGAACAGACCGTTACTAAGGAGAACAGACCATTGCTTAGGAGAACAGACCATTGCTAAGGAGAACAGACCGTTACTAAGGAGAACAGACCATTGCTTAGGAGAACAGACCATTGCTAAGGAGAACAGACCGTTACTAAGGAGAACAGACCATTGCTAAGGAGAACAGACCATTGCTTAGGAGAACAGACCATTGCTTAGGAGAACAGACCATTGCTAAGGAGAACAGACCGTTACTAAGGAGAACAGACCATTGCTTAGGAGAACAGACCATTGCTTAGGAGAACAGACCGTTACTAAGGAGAACAGACCGTTACTAAGGAGAACAGACCATTGCTAAGGAGAACAGACCGTTACTAAGGAGAACAGACCATTGCTTAGGAGAACAGACCATTGCTAAGGAGAACAGACCGTTACTAAGGAGAACAGACCATTGCTTAGGAGAACAGACCATTGCTAAGGAGAACAGACCGTTACTAAGGAGAACAGACCATTGCTAAGGAGAACAGACCATTGCTTAGGAGAACAGACCATTGCTTAGGAGAACAGACCATTGCTAAGGAGAACAGACCGTTACTAAGGAGAACAGACCATTGCTTAGGAGAACAGACCATTGCTTAGGAGAACAGACCGTTACTAAGGAGAACAGACCGTTACTAAGGAGAACAGACCATTGCTAAGGAGAACAGACCGTTACTAAGGAGAACAGACCATTGCTTAGGAGAACAGACCATTGCTTATGAGAACAGACCATTGCTTAGGAGAACAGACCATTGCTTAGGAGAACAGACCGTTACTAAGGAGAACAGACCATTACTAAGGAGAACAGACTGTTACTAAGGAGAACAGACCGTTACTAAGGAGAACAGACCATTGCTAAGGAGAACAGACCATTGCTAAGGAGAACAGACCATTGCTTAGGAGAACAGACCATTGCTTAGGAGAACAGACCGTTACTTAGGAGAACAGACCGTTTCTAAGGTGAACAGACCGTTGCCAAGGAGAACAGACCGTTGCTAAGGAGACCAGAGTGTTGGTAAGAAGGATCGAAGGATGGCTAAACTGTCACTATGTAAAGACAACAGAGAGAATTGAAACCTCTACCTTTAGCTCGATAAAGGAAAAACAAGCTCCAGTGAAGTCAACCAGACTTAATGATTTTTGATATTTGAACATCGTCGTGTATTTATTTATCACCCTTCAAAGTTACCAACATTTTGTGCTGCTTTTCCGATATGTTTTTGGTCTTTCATGCCAATAAAGTTTATTTGACTTTGATCAAACGGAACCATAGCAAATGATTCATACACTGTACATACAGTACATCAGAAAGCTCTCACTGAACTATTTAAAGCTTTCCCGACTCTGCTTTCTTTCCTTTTGTCTTTTCATCCTTTCTATTTCTGGCTAAAAGGAGTTAAACCACAAATAAATGTTTAAAAGCCTTAACACACACACACACACACACCCCCACCCACACACCGATGTAATTCCAGTCTCAAGCAGGTTTCCGCCACTGAGATATCCGATCCATCAGCCACCTTTGAAGGATCATAATACAATACTCATGTGTGATATACTGTAACATCACGCTGTCATGTCTCCGGCTGCAGACTGTGGACTGATCTCTATACCACACGACTCCTCTGAGTTAACAGACAAACACACTGACTTCTACTGTTCAGATTAAGATGATTGGGAGTCATAACATGTCAAATATACTTTAAAATGACTCCATTCCTTATTTGCATATCCTGAGAAATGACATCATTTGATTTCCTAGTACTTGAGTGCATTATAAATAAGGTCAAAAGCCCGATCAGAAAAATGTGGATTTTTAAGTTTAAGCAGTAAAATAATGTAGCCGTGCAGATTGTGGCGTCTGATTAGGAAACACCTTTATATGTCAGGTTAAAGGGAAGTTTTATTTTGAAGGAATTGGTGGCTAAATTCTACATAAAGAAGTTATTTTAAATGTATAAACACATGACGATCATCCCCAAAGTTATATGTTAATCAGTATACTTTGTGGCTGAATATTGTTATGTCCCACATTAATGTTGTTAGCATGTAATTATATAGGATGTAGGACTATCGTTCTATTTTGTGTTAAAAGGAAGTCAAAAACGGCATATTTGGACTTTTATTTTGAAGGGATAGGTTTTGTTTGTTGATATTATGATGATTTACAGTGTTTTATAAATCCATACCTCTGCGCAACACGCGGACCCTCCACCCCTTGCCTCTGATGGACTTACTCCACACATAAACCAATAAGTAGAGTTTATATTAACACGGATTATTCCTCAGCATCGGAACAATCCAAACACTCTCTGTGGACTCTGGCCTCGGGCTCCCAGATAATAAAACCATCTCTCTCTGTTTCTACTCCTTGTTCTTCCTATTTTCTGCCCTCTCATTTTCTCTGGTATTTACATCTCCCACGCACTCTCTTTTCTGCTTCCCCCCCCCCCCACCAAACCGCCCCCTTTCTCTCTCTTTGTTATAACCGGCATTGGATTCATCGCTGTGAAGAAGCTCACGTTGTTTCAGAGCGTCTCTAATGTCTTTTATTTGTTCATTTTGCATAATCCACATTTCTGTGTTTATTTTTACTCTACACACACACACACACACACACACACACACACACACACACACACACACACACACACACACACACACACACACACACACACACACACACACACACACACACACACACTTGTGACAGAAACAATCCATCTTTGTGTGTGTGTTTAAATATCACATGATGTGTGTTAAATGTTTCACATCTCTCACATGAAGAGGGGAAGAAGGGAGGGAAAAGAACAGAGTGAGGGAGTAAAAGAAGGAGGGAACGATGGGGAAAAGAGAGAGGGAGAGAGAAAGAGGATTTAGGGAAAGGAAATAAGGACACCAATTGGGGTGTAAAGTTGGGGAAGATTGAGGAGATTTAGAGAAAGGAAGGACAAAAAAGACGAAGGTAAGATGAAAAGTAAGGAAGGGAAGAAGATGGGAGGAGAAGGAAGAGGAAGTAAAATAGAAGACATGTTGTTGGATAATTACAAACTACAGGAGGAAAGGAGGAGAGAGAAGGGAGGAAGTGGACAATGGTATAAAAGGAAGAGAAGAAAGTGGAAAGGCATGTTCAAGAGAAGGGAGGAGGAGAGGAAAGAGAAAGAGGAACAGAGGAATGGGAGGAGTAAGAAGATATGAAAAGGAAAGGACACGAAATAAAAAAAGGAAATGGAAATACAGATGGAGAAGAAGGTAGGTATAGAAGGGGAAAATAGAGGGTGAATAAGAATAATGGGAGGAAAGTAAAGAGGAGGGGAAGAGAGGAAAGGAAAATCTGAGGAGGAGGAAGAGCAAGAGGAAGAAGAGGGGGATGTGGGCAGAAAGAAAGTAAAAAGGAAAGGATTAGGAAGAGGGGTAAAAGGAAAGGAGACAGGAGAGAGGAGGAGGAAATAAGCTATAAGGAAAAACATACGGAAGTAGAAAAGAGGAGAAGAGCGAAGGAAAATTAAATTAGTGTGGACAAGCGATGAAGAAAGAAAAGCACGAAATACAGCAAAGGATAACGAGTGAAGGAGGAGGAAGAGGAGGAAGAGGAAGATGAGGATGTGTGGGCAGAAAGAGAGTAAAAGAGGAAAGGAGCAGGAAGAAGGAAGAAGGGGAGGGAGAAAGGAAAGTAAATGGAAAGATAGAGTTGTCAAAGAATCAAGGAGAGGAACAAATATAACAGAACAAGAGAGGAGGAGGAGGAGGAAAGGGAGGAGAGAGGAAAAATATAAGGAGGGAAAGAGGAGGATAATGAGGGAAGGAGGGGGAGGAGGAGGAGGAGGAGGAGGAGGAGGAGGAGGGGGCACTCAGACACTAAGAGGAAATAATTGATGAGAGGAAAAGTTCTCGCTCTCTTTTTTTATATCTGTTTATCCGAACATCGCTCGCCCAGACAGAGCAGCTGCAGCAATTAGGGTCAGGAGGGAGGAGGAGGGAGAGAGGAGAGAGAGAGGAGAGAGAAGGGAGGAATATGGGAAGAGAACAGGAAAGGAAAGAAGACAGAAGAAGGAAAGTGAAAGTAAGAATCATAAATTGAGAGGACGAGAATAGTGAGGGAAGGAAGAGGAAGAAGGGAGTAAGGAGAGAAGGAGAGAAAGAAAGGAGAGCACATATGAGGAAAGGTAAAATGGGAGGGAAATGTATTCTAATCTGCCTAGCAACCAAATCGAGTCACGAAACGACTGGATGAACATCGGGACCAAATCTGTTTTCTTGTTTGTATAACATCGTACAAATTTAAATATCAGATAGTGTATAGGAAACCAGTTTAAGGAATTATGTTATGGAAGATATTTATAATAAACATTGTAGTGTGTTTCCTGACTATTATGGGCTGTTGATAGAAGTTGTATCAGATTAAAAAACTTGAAACGAATCAGAACAAATGTTGAGGCATGTTTTCCTGACTATAAAATATAATCTGTGGACGCAAATGGACTCCTGCTAACTGAGAGGTAAAGGAGGAGGAAGTGATGGATGGAAAGAGGGCAGAGAGAAGAGGAGGAGGAAGAGGAGGAAGAGGAAGAGGCACAGTGGAGCAGCAGGAAAAATAAAGGAGTGAGGGAGGAAAAGGTAAGAGAGGAAGGCAGGAAGTAGAGAAGGAGGGCGAGGTGTGGACAGATAGACGCTCCCTGCAGAGTCCAGTCTTCTACGAAACTGGGACACACACACACACACACACACACACACAGACACACTTCTGGTTCGACAGTTTTCAGACTCTACAACACACTCCTGCGCTCTGATTGGCTGCCTGGTGTTTCTGATGACCCTGGATGAAACTACACACTTAAAATGTTTAACTTAAAGCCCAATAATGATCTTCTTTTGTGAAGTGCATTATTGGTTGCATGGGAACTTCATTTTGTAAGAGTCAGGGTAATATTGTATAATGCATCTATTAAACATAAGGTTTTTAATTTAAATTAGACTCCATTTTGCTAATAAACATGTCATCTAATAACATAATTACTACTTTTACTACTTCTGCTTTTACCACATGAAGCGGAACGTACTCGTGGACTTTAAGGTGTCATTCTTGGTGCAACACATCCTGTAAAAGCAAACAGAAAATGAGTCACCTCCTCTCATATGTGTCTGCCTCTGCCCTTCCCTCTTAATGTTTCACTAAACAGCTCAGAGGTGATCCTCCTCTTCCCTCTCACAGCTCAGTGAGAAAGCTCTGCAGACAGCACAGAGGAGAGGCTGAGGGGGAGACGGGTGCATGATGGGAGGACGGCGCGGGTCGACAGGTGGATTCACAGCTGAGATTTAATTTCCTCCTCTCTGACTCCTCTGAGGAAAGTGTTTCAGGTAGACGGTGAACCACTGAATCATTTTGAGAGGGTTAATCTGAACAAACTTTATTATAATAAGTTGAATCTTTAAAACAGGGATGTGTGTTTCTGTGTAGAAGACAGAATATGAAGTGATTAAAGCATGTGAGATGGGGGTGCGTCAGCAGCGTGGCGGTGGAACACGAATGTGAAGCAGGTGGAAAATAACAGTATGTTGCTGTATGAATAATGACACACACACACTCTCACACACACACACACACACACACACACACACACCACTACAAAGGTCACTGACTTTAACGTTAAGCCTCAGAGGAACATAAAGGTCCAACAGGATCAGTTTATGCAAATGCCAACTTGTTATTTGATATTTTAGGAGGTATGTCTGTCTGTAACTCTGCCTCATTACTTTTCTGTGAGGTTAATAAACTGTATTTAAGTTGCACATTTATCAAAAGCAACTGAGGCTTCAACTCAAGACTTACTTAGGGACACTTTGTCAAAACATGTGAAGAGTTTGCAAGGCTAAACATTTTATGCAGGTAAAACTTTAACATTTAGTCCATTTACAGAAGCAACCACAGCTTTGGAAACCAACTCCTTTCTTAAAGTGAAAAACCGATTACAACACCCTGAGTGTGTTTGATTCTCTGATATCCAACACAGTATCATTTCATTATTAAGCACTAAGTATTCTGTTACTCACAAGAAAAAACTGGAAGTGTGTTAAGATGACGCACACCATGTGAAATAATTCATGAATATTTGAATGCCTCAATTAGCATTCACTGATAATTAGAATAATTAGAATGACCTGAGGATTAGCAACACGATGACCAGAGCTGTGGGAAATGTCATGTTCCTGCTGTGTAACATCAAATTATACAAGTGTGACCTGTTACATCACACACACACACACACACACACACACACACACACACACACACACACACACACACACACACACACACACACACACACACACACACACACACACACACACACACACACACACACACACACACACACACACACACACACACACACACACTGAGCAAATGTTGGACTCCGATTCCCATAATGCCGCGGGAGACAAGAAACACATGCCTTTCTTTAGTTTTTAAATAAAGCTGTTATAACATCATATTTTCACTCCACATTAAGAATGGGAAACATAATGCAAAGCTGAGAAATATTATAGCGATATCTACGGAAGAATTGAAGTCAAAAACATCATCTTTAACTTTAATTTAATGTTGTTATTTAGCAGATTTTACACAGGTCAACAGGAGGGGTTTGTATAGCAGATTGAACAAGGAGTGATGGAAAAATCACAAGGTCAAAGGTCACCAAATCCAGACAACAGAGAGATAAAATTGCATAAAATGAAATGACAATTTATTGATTATTTTTGCTATTGGTTCTTAAAACTGTGCGACAAAATATATTACGTCTTAAGGGTTTTTATCCTAAGAAATGTGATAAAATACTTATAAAATTGAACCAAAACTGAGGAAATACAGCCAGGGAAATGTGTAGTCTCCCACTACTGTAGTCTCCAATATATTCCCAAACACAACGGCATCATTTGAGATGTAAAAATACAGTTTTGTGTAAAAGAGAGGCCAGAAAACATAGAAATAATACTTAGAATTACTAAATCTCCACATTTGATTGATTGATTGATTGATTGACTGATTGATTGATTGATTGACAATAAACATACTAAGGAACACCAGGAGACGGGGATGAAAACACTATGAAGTGCACCTTTAATGAGTCTTAAAACAACGGTCACCTTTGTGTCTCACGATCACATGACGTTGAGTTCAGGACAGTGAGATATTGTGGGAATAATGAAGACTGTGTGAAGTACACACCTGCCTTTAAGGGCTCATTAATCTCTGCGAGGCTGACGGGAGATAAGGACTGCTCTTCTCTCGGTGTAATGAGACTTTCTGATCGTCTGACGGATAAAAATAAAAGCTACTGAAGCTATTAAAAGAGAAACGTATGAGTGTCTTAACTGGGAGCACTTTAATCTCTGCTATATACTGTATTTACAGAGTATAGAGCACAGATTTATCCAGTTGGAGTCCCTATTTAAAGTCCCTGCTTGCTGTTGAAACATTTTCCTTCAATAATCAATACGTGAATGAATACATAATGTATGTGTTCGTCTCAGAAAAGTGAATCAAATATGTAAATAATGCTTAAAGACAACATTAGAGGCTATCAAACGGTCTGCTCACCTACAGTAAACTTCATACAAAAACAAATGAAGACTAAGTGTAGAATTATAAATGAACAGATGAATATATCAGGTGGAAGTTGGAGTTCATGCCGAGCTCTGGCTTCAGACAGAGGGCGAAAAGAGGTGCTGCAGCACAGGCAGTCTGAGAAACATAAAGAGACACTACATACTGATATACACCTGAACATCAGCAGGAGAGGACTCTTTAAAGTAGAGACTCTACATACTGATATACACCTGAACATCAGCAGGAGAGGACTCTTTAAAGTAGAGACACTACATACTGATATACACCTGAACATCAGCAGGAGAGGACTCTTTAAAGTAGAGACACTACATACTGATATACACCTGAACATCAGCAGGAGAGGACTCTTTAAAGTAGAGACACTACATACTGATATACACCTGAACATCAGCAGGAGAGGACTCTTTAAAGTAGAGACACTACATACTGATACACACCTGAACATCAGCAGGAGAGGACTCTTTAAAGTAGAGACTCTACATACTGATATACACCTGAACATCAGCAGGAGAGGACTCTTTAAAGTAGAGACACTACATACTGATATACACCTGAACATCAGCAGGAGAGGACTCTTTAAAGTAGAGACGCTACATACTGATATACACCTGAACATCAGCAGGAGAGGACTCTTTAAAGTAGAGACACTACATACTGATATACACCTGAACATCAGCAGGAGAGGACTCTTTAAAGTAGAGACACTACATACTGATATACACCTGAACATCAGCAGGAGAGGACTCTTTAAAGTAGAGACTCTACATACTGATATACACCTGAACATCAGCAGGAGAGGACTCTTTAAAGTAGAGACACTACATACTGATATACACCTGAACATCAGCAGGAGAGGACTCTTTAAAGTAGAGACTCTACATACTGATATACACCTGAACATCAGCAGGAGAGGACTCTTTAAAGTAGAGACGCTACATACTGATATACACCTGAACATCAGCAGGAGAGGACTCTTTAAAGTAGAGACTCTACATACTGATATACACCTGAACATCA
The DNA here is from genome assembly GCF_036324505.1 of Eleginops maclovinus. Lineage (NCBI taxonomy): Eukaryota > Metazoa > Chordata > Actinopteri > Perciformes > Eleginopidae > Eleginops > Eleginops maclovinus. The sequence goes on along the minus strand of NC_086349.1, from coordinate 26,076,979 downwards.
GCAGGAGAGGACTCTTTAGAGACTCTACATACTGATATACACCTGAACATCAGCAGGAGAGGACTCTTTAAAGTAGAGACTCTACATACTGATATACACCTGAACATCAGCAGGAGAGGACTCTTTAAAGTAGAGACTCTACATACTGATATACACCTGAACATCAGCAGGAGAGGACTCTTTAAAGTAGAGACACTACATACTGATATACACCTGAACATCAGCAGGAGAGGACTCTTTAAAGTAGAGACTCTACATACTGATATACACCTGAACATCAGCAGGAGAGGACTCTTTAAAGTAGAGACTCTACATACTGATATACACCTGAACATCAGCAGGAGAGGACTCTTTAAAGTAGAGACACTACATACTGATATACACCTGAACATCAGCAGGAGAGGACTCTCTAAACTTTTGAATCGTGTTGTTGTCTCTCTCACGGTTACTCTTTTAAAGGAGGATATAAATTCCTGGAACGCTGACTTTAAATAAGTACCAATTCAAGGTGGATATTGTTGATATTTAACTTCACATTATTTGCCTGAAGGCTTGAGGAAGGCTAGGCCGCCTAGTGTTTCCCAGCTGGAGAAAATGGAGGAGATAAACCGTTGAAACTTGACATCATTTCTTGTAACACTCTCTCTGTGTTAGATTAGATCCTTTAGATTTCTCTCCTTCCCTCTCCTCCCTCCTCTCTATTAAAACATTAACAGTGTGCGATGCGTTGATGGTCTATAATTCCATCCCGGCAGTTTTATAAGGCCTGCTCTCAGACTCGTATACATCCTGCTCCTGAGAGGAAATGGCCGCTTCCCCCTCGTGTTCTTATAAATAATGTTGATGGTAAAGTGCTCTGCAGCAGCACACACTCTGCAGACAAAGTAAAGTCGCTCTTCTATTCGCCGTTTAGCCTCATGTGATTTATGTCGGAGTGAAGAGTGAAAGAGGACGTGACTAAAGATCAAATTATCTCCAGATTAATGGTTTTTAATAAACTCAGTTTAAACCCTGATGTGATTTTCTGACCATTAAGATTTAAAAAAACTTTGAAGACTGTGATGTAATTCAACCTTACTGTCTGGAAGCAGCAGAGGAGATCAAAATCAATAGTTGTCATATATAAATATAATATATTTAGGACGTATTTCAAACAAACTCAATCCTCGTGACAAGTTTCTTTTCCACAAACTGCTCGTAAAAAAGCCATAACCAGAAAATGGATTACTAAAGAGTCCCCGACAAAATGTGGGAGGGATTCTTATGAGGAAATACAGTCAGGAGACGTTGGGTTTCTCCTTGAAACTTGATATTGATGATGACCCGTGCATAACCTCAATGAGTGCAGCAACACACAATTATCCCTTTGTCAATTAAAACATTAGTTTGAGCTATAAAATGTCACACAATACTGAAAAAGTTAGTTTGTCCAAGTCCAAGGTGAGTTTAAATGTCTTGTTGAGCGACTCAAAAACCCAAAGATGATCACTTACAACAAGATATCAACTGAGAGTAGCAAAAAATATCCATATTTGAAAGTTTAAACAAGCATTCTGCCATTTTCTGCAAAAAAAGATCTGACTTTTTTCACATTTATAGATTTTTTTGCTAAATGTTTTATCACTTTTTCCTAAAAATGTTGACTTTTTATAAAAACGTTTTTTCTAAATAAAGACTTTTTAAAAAGTCCAACTATTTTCTCGTTATTCTAAATCCTCCTTCATGTGGCACCAATCTGGGGCTCTGGTTTCAGACAGAGGGTGAAAAGAGGAGCTGCAGAACAGGCAGTATGAGAAACATAAAGACACACTACATACTGATATACACCTGAACATCAGCAGGAGAGGACTCTTTAAAGTAGAGACACTACATACTGATATACACCTGAACATCAGCAGGAGAGGACTCTTTAAAGTAGAGACACTACATACTGATATACACCTGAACATCAGCAGGAGAGGACTCTTTAAAGTAGAGACACTACATACTGATATACACCTGAACATCAGCAGGAGAGGACTCTTTAAAGTAGAGACACTACATACTGATATACACCTGAACATCAGCAGGAGAGGACTCTTTAAAGTAGAGATGCTACATACTGATATACACCTGAACATCAGCAGGAGAGGACTCTTTAAAGTAGAGACTCTACATACTGATATACACCTGAACATCAGCAGGAGAGGACTCTTTAAAGTAGAGACTCTACATACTGATATACACCTGAACATCAGCAGGAGAGGACTCTTTAAAGTAGAGACTCTACATACTGATATACACCTGAACATCAGCAGGAGAGGACTCTTTAAAGTAGAGACTCTACATACTGATATACACCTGAACATCAGCAGGAGAGGACTCTTTAAAGTAGAGACTCTACATACTGATATACACCTGAAAGTGAGCAGAATATGAGCCTTTTAATGGTTTCTTTATTTGAATGATTATAATATTCTGAAAATGCAATAAAAATTACAGCAATCAACAAAACGGAGTTGGTTGAGTTCTCTAATTTGTATTTGTTTGACTTCTCTCTCATGCAGAATATGAGCCTTTTAACGGTTTCTTTATTTGAATGATTATAATATTCTGAAATGCAATAAAAATTACAGCAATCAACAAAACGGAGTTGGTTGAGTTCTCTAATTTGTATTTGTTTGACTTCTCTCTCATGCAGCACGTGAGCAGAAACCATTGCGAGATAATTTCAGCTCGTTAATGCCTGAACGGGGATTTCTCCGGAGAGATTCAGATGAATTGTTCTTCTGAAAGGTGTTGTTCTGTTACGATCAGAGCACCGTGAGGGGAATGTGGATTATCTGGAGTCCAGACACAAACCGGCTGCATGTTATTCCTGGCAGCGGATTATTGCTTCTGGAGGGGGAGGGTTTATCATTTCACTTCCAGTTTATTTGCACAGTGATAAAACACAGGAGCAAAGCAATAAAAACAGTATGATGAAAAACAATGATAGCAAAGTGAACAAAGAGGGAGCAGAAAACCCAGAACGAGTTTAAGCTGAATTTAATTAATAAATGTTGCTGGATCACGACGCTGTGAAACCTTCTGAAACTCTTTTCAAAAACTCCAGTAAAACCAGAAAAACAACGCATTAAAAAGGGCCGTTTCTGTGAGTCACATTTCAGCTAATTTAATTACAAACACATTTAAAGTCCTGCTGATTTTCCATTTTGCCATCATCAACAAAAGTGCTTTTTTTCAGATTGCAGAAAGGGCGTAAACTCCAAATATGAAATGAACCATTCTCATCATAAAGGACACATTTTTGAAATATTAATAAGGTGAAACAGATCGATTAGCGGAAAAAGGAGAGCAGGATCTGTACCAAACAAAGATGTTATGTTACATTTGTAGAATACGATACTTCTGCAGCTCCGAAATACTCCGTTAATAGAATAGAAGTTCTTTATTGATCCCAATTTGGGACATTTTTTCGTTGCAGCATCATATAAGGTATATATAATTACAAAACAATAAAATAGCATTTCAATATTATTTTGGACTAAATGTACAGCAAAATATAAAGCAGTATATTACAATAAATATGTGAAGGTGTGGAATATTAAATATTAAATAGAATAAATATAGAATGTACGGTATGTATTTTAACACATATTTAGCCCATTTAAAACCGTTACTTACCTGTATATCATTGTTATTTTTATTAGTATTATCCTTGTGATGAATTGGATTAATAAAGGTACATCTCATCTGATCTTTACAAATACCTTTGTTTCCTCTCCTGTGACTGGGTAGCGTTGTCTGTCAGAAGCTGCCATAACGTGTCTTTTTAATCAGTTCAAAGCAACACTTTTCACATCTTGGTGCTAAAAGCTCTAGATTTTAATTGGATGAAAGGTTTTAGTCATGACCGAAAGAACAAGATCGCGGATACAAGCGGACCAAATGGGTTTTCTCCGGAGGGTGGCTGCTGGCATCTCCCTTAGGGTTAAGGTGAGAAGTTTAGTCACCCTCGAGCAACGAGAGCCACTGCCCGTTTAATTTCACCCTGGGGACTTCCAGGACCCAGGACCAGGAGGATGGATTACATCTCCACGCTGTGCTGGATGGAATATTTTAGTGATGGGACGTCTGGATGAGAAGGTACCAGAGAAACAAGCTGAGCTAACGTTAGCGGCAGCCTAAGAGCGTGCAGCCTCTGATTTTCAACGTCAGGCTGAGACTTTATCCACTGTTTTTAAATCAGAGGCGAGGAGGAGATGCTAAACTACCTCCTGAACCGTGAGCACTGCTCACAGCAACGATAAAGCACGGTGATATTCAAACAAACAGATTATTCAGTGACGTGTGAACAGGGTCTGTAATATTTATGAAGGACATGCAGTAGAGCAAAGATAAAGAGTCTGAACTCCACGTACTGGAGAGGTTCCCTGTGGTTTGGAGAGGTTCGTCAGCCTCCTCTGTGACGCCTTGAATAAACGTGCAGATGCTGAGTCTGAAAAGAGTCTTCTTATGCTTCTCTGAACATCTGGATCTCTGTGATACAATGAACACCTCCTTTTTATACTGAGAGAAGGAGGAAGAGAGCGGAGAAATACTGCCTTGAAAGAAACAGGGAGTACCTCAGAGGAGAAAAAAGGGGGAGGTAAAAGAAAGCAGCAAAACAACTTCCCTTTATTAAACTATTCCAAGGAAATACCAGATCCCTGTCACATCATCACTGGAGGCTAACATCACAGAGTTATAGGAGGAGGAGAAGTGAGTAAAGATAAGGGAGAAGGAGGAAGAAAGAAAAGGGGAGAAGAGTAAAGGGAACAAGGAAGTGAGAGGGGAGGAGATGGACAGAGAAGAAGGAAGAAGAAGAAGAAGAGAGGAAACAAGGAAGTGACAGGTATGATGCTGAAGGAAAGAGAAAGGGGAAGAGAAGGGGAGGAAACAAGGAAAGGAGAAGGCAGAAGGAATGAAGATGAGAGGAGAGGAGAGGAAGGGATATGCGAGGCAGCTTTTCAGAATAAAAGCCTCCATCTATCGAGTCTCTAGGACAACGTCACCAAAACCGTTCAATCATTTAGTTAGATTTCAGTGAACAGGAAACAACCAACACCCGCCAAAATAAGAGACCTGAGAGCTAAAGACACATTACAGTTGATAAATAAAAAAGACGTTTGATTCCCACTGAATTTAGAAATGTTTATGGGATAAAAACGTTCTTTTTCATTCAATAAAACGAACAAAAGCTCCTTCACACTCCTGTTGGTTTTTACTACAGTCATTCACACGTTCCCATTCACACCTTCCCAACACACTTCATCTCCCTCATTCACAGACAGGTAGGTGTATAGAGCCATATAGAGGAGCGACGCCAAATGTGTGTGTGTGAGTGTGTGCGTGTGTGTGTGTGTGTGTGTGTGTGTGTGTGTGTGTGTGTGTGTGTGTGTGTGTGTTAAAAGCATTACAGTCAGAGCTTATGTACTCACTGACTCACTCTCTATTTCTGATGTTTCCAAAGGCTCTTTGAACAGCAGATAATAGATCAGTGGTGGAGAGCTGCAGGGTGAAGACACACACTGAAACACACACTATGCGTCCACATGGCTGCAGTATATGTGTGTGTGTGTGTGTGTGTGTGTGTGTGTGTGTGTGTGTGTGTGTGTGTGTGTGTGTGTGTGTGTGTGTGTGTGTGTGTGTGTGTGTGTGTGTGTGTGTGTGTGTGCATGCGTGCGTGCCTGTGGGTGGCAGCAGGGTGAAGATACACCATCGCACTGGAGAAGCACTTTCACACTTCCATCTCTTTTTCTGGTGGAAAAACAGATTGTAAAACTCCTCCGTAACCAATAATAACAACCAATAATCCCACACACACACACACACACACACACACACACACGCACACACACACACACACACACACGCACACTCAAGTTGCCATGGTGATAGTATTAACAGCCACAGCAGTGTGTGTCACAGCAGTCGGAGAAGAAAATATTGCAGGAATGTGTCCTAAAACCCAGGAAAACGAGTGAGTGTTTAAGCACTTCCTGTTTTCTGAATGTGTTTTTGGTTCTTAGCCTGAAACAAGGTATAATATGTTAGTAAATATTTTAATAAATACCCCACTGGTTCAATTCAATCTTATTTTCTCTGCAATATATTCAAAAATTCAATGGAAAATTCACATTGTTTTTTATCGAGGAATCAAATGAGACGCTAACTCCAAAGTCGGCCTACAATAATCACTGTATACACACGAGGGGATGTCAACGGGACCACGCTACCACAATTAATCTGCAATTTTAAGGCATTAGAATAAATATTTATCCCCCAATCACAACATCCTGCCACAGATCCAGTGGATTTTCCTTGAATTACATCCAAGAAACTAGAGTAACCGGCACAAACCAATGCCCTGACTGGGAAACTGGACCTCTGTAAGAACCATCACTACCTCAGCGTACCTAATCCATAAGAAAAATAGCAACTGCATCACAGAACTGCACTCGTTTAGGTGTGGAGAAAATGAAGGAAAGAAATGTTCTTAAAGTTGCACAGGAGGCAAGATGATGGACAGGGTCATCACCGTAGGAACAGATAGAGCTCGAATCCAATTACCATTAAAGTCAAATGTCTGAAAAAAAGTACAGAACGTTATGAAACTTTAAACTCCTGCAGAGGATTTCTTGCCAAACTAGATGTAAAAAAACCCTTTCTCTTTGCCTCACGATATCAAAATGATGCTCAACTCACCCGAGCGTGGTCATGGTGACGATGGTGTACCAGAAGGAGGCGGGGATGGAGGTGAAGGTGGAGCCCTTGGTGCCCTTCTCGGCGTAGAACATGACGGTGGCGAAGATGATGATGGCCATGGTGAGGGAGAAGAGCAGGAAGCCCAGCTCGGAGGCGCAGCTCTTCAGCGTGTAGCCCAAAATCCTGAGGCCCTGCGAGTGGCGCGAGAACTTGAAGATGCGGAAGACGCGGAAAACCCGGAGCGTGACGAAGGCGCCGCTCACGTCCTCGTTCTCCGGCATCACCAGACCGATGTAGTACGGCATGATGGCCACCACGTCGATCACGGACATCACGGAGCGCATGAACTTGCAGCGGCTGGGCGCGGCGAACAGGCGCATCAGGTACTCGAATGTGAAGATGAGCACGCAGGCCGTGTCCATGCAGAAGAAGGCCAGATGGTACTTCTCGCCGCACGGCAGTTCTTTCGCGCTGCCCTTGTGCGGCCGGCACGGCACCGTCTCCACCACGTTGGCGATGACGGACACAGCGATGAAGAAGCCGGTGACGTAGTAGAAGACCAAAGCCATGGTGGAGGTGTGCGGGTTCTCGAAGGCTCGCCACAGACGCTCCCGGGAGGTGCTGTTGGGAGGCAGCGGGGCGTCCATCCCCTCGTTGGCCTCCGTGTCCTCCGCCAGACGCTCCTGGTTCTCCTTTTTCCTGTCCCGGTATTCCTGCACAAAAGGAAGGAGAGGGAGGCAAGATCAAGTATTTCTCACAGAGATTTTGAATGTATTTAATGCCACCAAGCCAGTTAGATAACTATCGCTAAAGAAATAGAAAGACTTTAAACTCCTACAGAAGCCGGTGACCTCGAGAGTGATTAATAAACTGGTCTCAATGGAAGTAATTTGGTCCTTGAAATGTTTTTGCCTCAACAATTACCAGTGGAAAAAAGCAGCACAATCTGTGAAATTACGAGCAGTATAAAAATAAAAAGCATGTGGACTGTTTCTCATGGGAAGTTGTGTGGGAAGTGAAAGAGAAGAAATCCAGCAAAGAGAATCTCTCTCAGAGTTAAACCAACATTTGTGAACATGATTTGTCTGCCAAATGTGAGGGAATGTATTTCCAGCTCATTAGTCAGTGCCCTGGTTAGGATGTAAAACCAAGTATATGAAGATAGAAGAGCCTGTGAAGAAGAAGCTAATGTGACGAACGGTTATATGAAAAGCTCTGGGATGATTTGTTATTCGAGTTGGGAGGAAAATGACTTGTTCACGGCTCGTTTATAATATAGCTTTCAGAAACCTAAAGTATGGAGCATGAAAAGATGCAAGGATGAGTCCTAAAACCCGGAAACAGTAAGGATTTTAGCACTTCCTGTTACCTCGTCCGGAGGTCAATGTTCTTCTGATACGTAAGTAAATACCCCACTGGTCATGTGACCGTGCTGTAGTTCCTTTATAGCCCAACATTAGCCGCTTTAGCTTAGCGGTGGTGACGTGAAGTCATGTGACCGTGCTGTAGTTCCTTTATAGCCCAACATTAGCCACCTTTAGCTTAGCGGTGGTGACGTGAAGTCATGTGACCGTGCTGTAGTTCCTTTATAGCCCAACATTAGCCACCTTTAGCTTAGCGGTGGTGACGTGAAGTCATGTGACCGTGCTGTAGTTCCTTTACAGCCCAACGTTAGCTTGTTACATCATGGTGTGGTGTTAATATGTGGAGATTATCCTGCTGAATAAGTATCATAAAGTTTGTCTGCCACAGAGAATATTTTCTGAAATAATCCAAAGGAAAAATCCCATTGGCTTTTTGTAATGGGAGCCCTCGCAATGTTAACACCAGCGTACAGAGAAACATCTCCCCTGCTCCACTCTCTTGTATGTATGCTTCCGGTGTTTCAGCTCATTACTGCCGTGTTAATGAGTTTTATAATGAAGTCTGACAGCAGCGCTTGTCAGAACCCCCCCCTCCTCAGATCACTCCATGTTTTTACACTTTACTCATTTAGCTGAAGATCTCCTCTCCAAAGAGACTTAATGAGTGCAGCAGCAGAATAACCAACATTACAGTCGAGCTTCAGGAAGACAAAGGTCACCGCATCAACCCAAGAACACGAGTAATGACGCACGGGCAAAATGTAATCTGGGAGTAAGAGCAGTATGTCCTCTTTTACAGGACTGTCAATGTAAAACGAAAGTAGGGAAGAAGCACTGAATTATTGTGGAAGATGATCTATACAATATATTCTTGACCTCTTCTGCGTGTGGACAGTATTTTTCCCATTCACATTAAGAAAAATAGGTAAAAAAGTAAAAAATAATCCCAGATTACGGCTTCTTTTTTAAATAGTAATAATTAATAATTAATTTGGTTGTTAATTTTAATAACCAAATGATCATTAATTATTAAAAAATCACAAAGATTAAATTAGGTACATTATTGAGTACAAATCAGGAATTGATTAAATATACAGTATATATAATATATTAAAACACGATATAAATAATACGTAAAATATATAAAAGATAAATAGAAAATATACAAAACACCTAAAATGTTCATAACTAATTTAAATATGTTTGTATTTTAGTTATTCATTTATTATCTGTGACTTACGGTGAACAAACTGCAGCTCCTTCATAGGAATCTTGCCAACCCTCTAAAAAACAACACCAATATTTCCTCTGCGCTGAACAGGAAGTGGAGCGTTACCTCCATGCAGCAGTCCCCGATGATCTCGGGCACAATGCCGTAGAAGGCCAGCTCCTCGTCGAAGGCCTGGATGCACTCGTTCCTCGGGTAGTGAAGCTTCCCCGTGCGGTAAAAGTTCAGAATGTGCCGGAACATTTCGGGGTCTCGGTCGAAGAAGTATTCCTGAGTGTCCTCGTTGTAGAAAAACTCTTTTTCTGACGAACCCAGCAGCGTCTCCGGGTAGCGGTCCAGAGTGTTCTTCCATGTCTGCAGAAAGACAACAGAAAGGAGGCTTTGGTTCAACTCTTTAAAGGACAATCGATAGCTTTACTATTCAATCTGAGGGGTGTTTCTTATAATGATATGATGTAAAAAGAGAACTACGGAACTCCATATATTTATATTTGTCCAGCAGTGGCTCAGTCAGTAGGGGCTTGGACTGGGAATCGTAGGGTCGCCGGTTCAAGTCCCCGAACAGACTTGAAAAATGGAAAGTGGACTGCTACTTGGAGAGGTCCCAGTTCACCTCCTAGGCCCTGCTGTGGTGCCCTTGAGCAAGGCACCGGACACCTCCAATCCCCCCCCTCCCCATTGCTCCCCGGGCGCTGCACGATAGCTGCCCACTGCTCCTAGTGCTAGGATGGGTTAAATGCAGAGGACTAGTTTCACTGTGTGTGCTCTGCTGTGTGCATGTGTGTGACTAATGGAGAGGGTTTCATCCTCCCATTCTATCTATCTATCTATCTTATATTTATGTGCTTTAGTGCTATATTTTTCTCATACTGCCTGTGCTGCAGCACCTCTTTTCACCCTCTGTCTGAAACCAGAGCCCAGTCTGCTCTGATTGGTTAGCTGGCTGGCTCTGTTGTGATTGGTCAACCGCTTAGAGATGTCCCGCTCCTTAGCCTATCACGTTGGAGCGCTAGCCAATTTGAATCATGGGTGTTTAAAAAAAAAAAAATACATGTTGTGGCTGTAATTAAACACAGAAACAAACTTTTTTTTAAATCACAAGACCAAATATAATAACTTCCTCACTTCTTATAAACAAATCACAAAGGCTCCTTGCATTACACATACACAAACTCCATTAATCTGAGATGTAGAGAAAGATTGGAGCATTGAACCGTCTCTGACTGCCTGTAACAGTGAAGTAGGGCATTTTGCTTAGATGATATTATTTGGCATTACTGTATGTTGTTTTTCTATATATACCACCAGAACCTTTAAAGAATTAGGACAAAGTCTGACAGGAACTTTTTCTCCATGTTCTGCCGACGCAGCAGAAAGTACTTTGTGCCGTTTGATTCTTAAAAGCCATCAAAATCTGTTTCTGCTGCAGAGCCGGTCTGTTGTGTTTTCAGCCTAAATGCATATTGATTAGACATACAGTTTTTATTTACAACCTTCTGCCTCGGAGGCAGGAGCGGAGCGGCACATTAAGAGCAACATGAATCTCTGAAAGCAGCCCTGGTAGTAAAACTGCTTTTAATTTCCCTCATAGAAGCAGTGTGATCATATTTTAAATTAGGACAGCTATTGACTTTGTAATAGCTTCTAACTATTTCTGCTTCATTAAAAAAAAGGCAAATATTTAAGCGTGCGTCCGTAACGACTTTAAGAGTCAACCCAGAGAGCATTGCTGTGAGAAACGAATCAGAGAGCTCCAGATTCTGGTGCTAGGCCTCCAAGGGAGCTGAAATTAGAGGAATATAACAATCAATCAAAATCTATCCACTCTGAAAGTGGCGCAAAACAACCCTTGAACCAAGGCTCTGGTTGGAAAACAGCAAGGGCTCATGGGTAATGTAGTTTTAAACCCCACACTAAGATAATGCTAATCAATACCTGTTTAAAATATGTCCTAAATCTGCACGAGAACTTCCTGTACATACAAGAAAGTCAGGATTTCTACAGGAAATCAAGTGCCAAGGTTTTATTGTCAACGCAGGAAGTTGTGTATCCTTTCGTAGTGAGGAAAAATATAGAGGTGGAAGTCAACGGGGCGATTGCGTAGCATTTCGTGTCAAACTGCAATTTCCTTTTAATCTGATAGGTAAGTTATTAGTACGTTTGTAATGTTGCTATGTTCTGGAATGGAGGTGTGTCAGGCAGGGGGGAGTGGAACACAAGGATTTTAGTCTTTGTAGACCATTTACATTCACTAAAACATATATGAAACACTACAGGAAAGGGAAAACAGTCCCAGCCACTAAAATCCCATTTTAAAACAGTGTGACTGCTCGAGTTCGACCTCTTTAACACTTTTTTGCACTTTGGAAGCAGGTAAAGTTGCAGCAGAATATCTGCATATTGTTTCAAAGATGCAAGTCTTTTAGAAAAGGCGAAATCATCCTCCCCCAACATATTTTGGAGCATGCTCAGTGGCGACAGTACTCACCTGAAACCGGACGCCGCTGACGTTGACGTACAGGATCTCATCTGATTTGGACGAGTTGTCTATGGGAGGTTTGGGCATCGTCTTCTTGGCGAGCGGGAGCCATCCCACCGCCGCCGCCCGCGCAAACGGCAGCCACGTCGCCACCCCGGCCGCCATCTTGCATCAGCACGCCCCCCACCTGTGAGAGACTCGACTTCTGTGCTCAGGGTGGAGCTAATGAACCTGAGGTAAGGTAACTAACGCCTCACTTCTCTGGGTGGCGAGAGAGGAGGTGGGTGGACATGTTGAAGGGGGAGGAAGGGGGGAGGAGGGAGGGGTCAGTTAGGTGTCAAGCCATGAAAGAAGTGGCATTAGAGAGGGAGAAAGCCGATGCATCTGACAGGTACGTGATCCCGGTTTTATTTGGAAGAGTTTCCTCCAGGTGTGCACAGGCTTCCTGGAAAACTCCTCTTGGCCTGCAAGACGCTCCTCGGGGTAAACCGGCACTTTATAAAACCCTCAGGAATCAGCTGGAAATATATTTCCTTTTTTGGATTCTTTTGCAAACGTTCAGCCGTGCAAAGCCAACGTCCTCTCCTCCTAAATAACAAAATGTTCCGCTTCACAACACAGACTCTCCTGTTGGGGAAACATCATTTCTTGAACTCTCAGCAGTCCTGGCAGAGCAGAACATGTGTGAAATAATAATAATCTGATATTGCCGTCACAGGTTTATTGCTGCTGGGACTTCATAGGGTAAAAACAAAAAACAGATATAAATCCAGGAAGGAAAGCGTTAAAACGTTTGTGTCTGCAGCCTCGCTCTCCTCTGAAGACGGTCTGTTGCAGCGCCGCAGCCTTTCAAATTCTTATTAAATTGTGATGATGCTTCCTGAAGTTGCAAGATAGACAGAATGGCCGCCCTGCCTCTAAGTGGAGATTATGGATGTCTCCTCTTCTTCTCTTTCTCTTTCTGCTTTTGCTTGCTGTTTTTTTTACCCCTTTTCTAATTGCCTTTATCTCCTTCTGTGTTTCACTGTTCCTCTCTGTCCGAGGGGCATTAGTGGAAGAGGAGGTGGAGTGTTTGGGAGTGAGGAGGCGTCAGGAGGTGCTTTACTCCATGTCCATGTATGGCCGTCCTGTCAGGAGACACACAAACAGAAAAGAGACAGAGAGTGAGAGACAAACCAGAAGAGGAGTGGAGGAATAAATCTGTCAAAGGAGAAGGAGGATTAGTACTTAAGAGGGAAGGAGGAGAGAGGAGGTGTGGTAGAGTACATTTGGAGAAGGAAAAAGGTGAAAATGTGAGGGGGGAAAGCAGGAGAAAGAGGTAAGGAGAGAAGAGGAAAGAAATAAGGAGAGGAGAGGAGGTGTGATAGAGATAGAAGGGAACAAGGAAGCAAAGGAAAGAGATGAAAAGAAAGGAGGTAGCAAAACAGGAAAAGGGAGCAATGGTAACATAAAAAGCAGAAAGGAGCAGAAGGAGAATAAAATGAAGGAGAAAGATAGTACAGAAAACTAAAGGAGGAGAGCGGAGGTGTAGGAGTACAAATAAAGGGTAATGTGGAGAAGGTAAGAAAGTCAGAAAAAGTGAAGTGAAAAGGAGGCGAAAGGGTCAGGAGGAAAGTGGGGAGGAGGAGAGGAGATAAAGGTAACTGTCAAAAGAAAGGAGAAGAGAGGAGATGTAAAATAAATTAGATGAAGAGGAGGTGTGGGATATGGGAGAAAACTAGGAATGCTAAGAATAGTTAAAGAAAAGGGGGAGAGAGATTGAGTAAAGGAATAGTGGAGGAGGCATGGTAGAGAAAATAGTAAGGAAAGAAGGAGTGATGAAGACAGGAGGAGAAGGGTTGAAACGGAGGAGCATTCAGAGGAGATCTAAGGGAGAAAGAAGTGTCTGGAAGAGGATGAAACTAAAATATACCTCAACTATTGGCATGCAGGGTGAAGAATACAGTCATTTAAATCAAGAATCACAACCGGATTGGTTCAAATGCATCGTCTACTAGCTGAACACTCAATATTTATCATATTGCATGTAAAGTTTGGAGACATGGAGAGAGCGTAGAGCGTGTGCTAAATAAGTTCCAGTTAAAGATTTAAACTGTGATGAGGGTAAGGGAGCTATATTTAAGATGTATTCATCATTTATTTAAACACAAATGTGGTTTGTAACGTTGCAGAATCCTCAGCTGACAGCAGGCACCATCAGCGCAGGAGCATACATTAAAATGCACGTAATGAATTAGCAGGTCTGTAATCTCCTCTGCTAAAGGAGGCTTCAGACTTGTTATTGTCTTCTGATTTGTCTGTCAGCCTGATAAAGGATTTACTGCAGATAATATTGTCTATTTCTCTACTGATTTTATGACATTTGATTTAGCAAAAGTCAAAGAAGAATTCATCAAATTTCGAAGCAGATCCCAAATAACGGGGCGGAAAATTGTGATTTATTACCATTTTTGGAAAGGACTTTGGTTCTGCTTTCATGACGTTTAGAATAAATTGAGGAGACAACAACTTTACATGGCTAATTTAGTAATTATTAACAAACACATGCTGTTTTTAATCCCCTGATAGCATGCATGAATGGCACAGAAGCAGGAATACAGTATGCTTTAAATGAAATAAAAACCAGCTCTCTATCGATCCTTCGCTCTCCGTCTCTAACTTCCCCTGAAGGTTACTCATGTATTTAGGGCTGAAGATATAAAGCTGCAGGTTATTAAAGATGTGTTTTATGATGGGAGGAACCTGCAGAGGAAACACAAAGCCGGCCGCCTCGCCCTCTTTATTCCTCCCTCTGCGTCCCACATTCAATAATCCCGCCACAATACACTTTCCCGTGGAGCGGCTGCCGCTCGTCAGATGAAAAGTTATTGTCGGCGGTTATTGCATAAAGTCCACAGTGGGAGTAATAACACTTTGCCTTCCTCGGGTTTGGTTTGAATCGCAGTGAATCTGGAACATTAACCTCTCCAGCGCTGAATGACCATCAGTAGATCTACGGTATGCCACCCTCATTACAGACACACACACACACACACACACACACACACACACACACACACACACACACACACACACACACACACACACACACACACACACACACACACACACACACACACACACACACACACACACACACACACACACACACACACACACACACACACACACACACACACACACACACACACACACACACACACACACACACTTGCACCTGCCCTGCCCTTCCTCAGAAAAAGGGTGTGTGTGTGTGTAAATTATGAATGAATCTTCAGCCTGACTGGTTTCTCTGTGTTGCAGCTGCACAACACTGCATCAGATACCAGTAAGCACACCAAAACACACACACACACACACACACACACACTCTAGTTTAGGATCGGTGGCTGCCAGTAAGGGCTCATCAGCTGTAGCATAATGCAAAAAATAATCCTCTACTTTAAACAAGGAGATTGAAAATGGACCAGCAGCCTCCAAAAATGGCTAATTGCTAGCTTGTCAGAAAAGGGGTACTGGGAAGTGTGGTCAAGAACCAGCTTCGGACACTGTAAAGGGAAATGCGCGCTCATTAGCGCTTCACAGAGTGGCTAAAAGGTTGATTGACTCCAAAATCCTACCATGTATCCACAGCTTAGTGTTTCAAATGGACAAATAATCAGCAACATTATAAAGGTGATATATTACGGTACGATACAAATTTGACTTTACGTTTCTTTTTTGGTTCACTTTTGCTGAGTTCTGTCCTCTATTTGTCTGCATGTTTCCAGTCATACTGTCCCTCTGGCTGTCCCTGTGGGAACCCCTGCTGACATCAAGTGTTTCCTGAGCTTCACATTATAAATTTACAGCCTCCACATGAGGCTTTTGATCCACAGACACAGCACTGGGATCAGCAGTTTACTCACACCGACCTTCAGCCGTGGAAGCTTCCGGTAACGGATCGGTGTATTTCCAGTACTTCTATCTTTTCAGTAACAAAAGAGAAGAAGAAGCATCAGCAACTTGGGGCTTCTTTGAAGAGTAGACAGAGCTTTTGCAACACTATCGATTATACAGAAGATTATTTGAAGATGAAATACAAAAATCACCACGTTTTTCTGATGACTCAGCAGGTTTCTGCAGCATGTGTTCATATTGATCTAGTCTTTTCTACCAAAGCTGCACAAAAAACTGTGTTCACGTCTTATCCCTTCAACTATCAGTCCATTTTTATCTGTTTTAAAAGCTTTTATTCACTACGCTCCCAAACTGTGGGACACCCTACCAGGAAATATCAGAGAGGCACACTCAGTGGACTTTTTTAAACGACAGGACATCTTTTTAAATTGGCTCTTTATTAGCGACACTCCTCCTTTTAAATGGCCATTTATTCCCTTTGTTTTATTTATTTTATAGGTTTGGACTTTCATACATTTCGATTAATGATGTGTTATTTGGGTTTTGATTTTAGTTGGATTTTTTGTTTCATAGGTATTTATATTTTATCATATTTATTGATATTGTCTTCCTTTATTTTACCGAGAGCGTTCCCCATTTCATTCTTTTTTTTTCTGTCATACCTTCTACTGCTGTGTCTGTAAAGTGTTATACTGCTGTTTTAAATTGTGATGTGTGCCTTGTTGTTAAAGCCCTTTCAGCTGCACCTGATGCATGACAAGTGCTATACAAATAAAGCTCATCATCATACAACTGATAGAGGAAATCAAACAGTGCTTTGAAAAACATTTGGGCACAAAAAAAAGAAACGTTCAAAGTAAATATATCTTGAAAATGTCGTGCATGTTTAATCACTGTTTGTTGGTTTTAATCCATATGTTTAATAATTGGTTTATTTCCTCTCAATTTCATTCTTCATGTGTATTAAATATGTTCTGTTTTCATGTGAAAGCACTTTTGTAACTTTGTTTGAAAGGTGACCATAAATAAAGCTGAAGGCTTGTTTTTCTCTTTTGTTGGAGCTACGCTAGCAGTTTCCCTCCGCTTCCAGTCATTGTGCTAAGCTAACGCAGCGCTAGCTCCTGCTCTGTGTGTGAACGACACAGGTGTGTAAATACAGCTGTGTGTGTAAGGTGACACCAAAAAAAGACACTCCTCGAAACCTGTGTTCCTGCAGGCAAAGATGTGGATGAAAAATATATTTTACAAATGAAAAGCTCTATATATATATATGTGTGTTATTTTTGACGTATGTTACTTTTATTAGCAAAGAAACGTTGGAGATTTTAAAAAGTCAGTCTAGTCACTTCTTCTTGTACAACTTAGACTTTATTCTCACGAAATATTTTAACAAATGATGATTTTCACAGCTTGACAATATTGAGATTTTATAATAGCTTTTTTAAATAAGTATTATAATCATTTAATTCTCATTATTTTGACTTTAATTCACATGAATCTATGCCAGTATAATATAGACTTATAAAATATTAGAATTTTCTTGTCTTAATTTAGTTTTACTATATTTTTACATTTTTGTGATGTTTTTTTGGGAAGACAATGAAAAAAAGTCAGCAATAAATGTGTTTAATGAAGAGTGTTCCTCTCGACCCAGATCTCCTCCAGTCGGTCTAAATTTAGTTCTTGTTCAGACATTTATCTGAATATTATATCATTTTCTAATTGATTACATTTCAGTGTTTTCTGCACACATTAAGAGCCTCCCAACAATATTGAGCCGACAGACAGAGTCGGGTAAACGTGTTTCTAAAACACAGAGGGGTGAATTACAGATGTTTATTGGAGAAAAGGAAACAGGATCCATTGCTGACACACGTTAGTCCAGCTGCGTCTGCTTTAATACTGTGAGCTATCAGATCAATAACAGATCGACAACACATCAATAACAGATCAACAACATGTCTCAGACGAGAAGACGTGTCCTGATCGATCACAAGATCAATAAGACAGTGAACAGGAAGTGTTCGTTTGAACAGATTTCTGACTCAAATATTGTAGTTTCCTTCCTGCTCTTCTTTTTGTACTGAAAGATTTTAGGGTTTTAGTTTATTTGTGTATTTCAACGTCGTGTGAATAATTACAACTTGTTTTTTCTTGTTTGTGTTGGCACCATCATACACCAAAGCTAATTCCTTGTATGTGTAAAGGTATCTGGCTATAAACTGGATTCTGATTCTGTAAAGACAGAAAGAGGGGTTTTCTTAAAAAAATTAAAACCACACTGCTCCTTTAAACTAAAAAAGGAAAAGTGCCGTCACTCCCAGGCTGTATGTAGTAAGTAAGGAGAAGAAGAAAGTGTTCCTGCTGGAGTGGAAACTGCTGTTCTCACACACACACACACACACACACACACACACACACACACACACACACACACACACACACACACACACACACACACACACACACACACACACACACACACACACACACAGATGAGGAGAATCACATGGCCAGTCAGACCGAGGATTTGTGTGAAACCATTAGACGACCATCAGTGAGCAGCACTTCTCTGCAGCAAACACACACACACACACACACACACACACACACACACACACACACACACACACACACACACACACACACACACACACACACACACACACACACACACACACACACACACACACACACACACACACACACACACACACAGTACAAATACAGTATCAAAACGGGAAACTGTAGAAGCAGATGGAACAGAAGGAAAAAGTAGATGAAAGCTACCTGACAGTAAAGATGGTGGTGGATGTTAAAATAACTTGGCATACTTTTGTTTTTTGTTATATACCTGAAATAAGGTCCGTGGTGTGACCGTGCTGTAGTTCCTTTATAGCCCAACATTAGGCGCCTTTAGCTTAGCGGTGGTGACGTGAAGTCATGTGACCGTGCTGTAGTTCCTTTATAGCCCAACATTAGCCGCCTTTAGCTTAGCGGTGGTGACGTGAAGTCATGTGACCGTGCTGTAGTTCCTTTATAGCCCAACATTAGCCGCCTTTAGCTTAGCGGTGGTGACGTGAAGTCATGTGACCGTGCTGTAGTTCCTTTATAGCCCAACATTAGCCGCCTTTAGCTTAGCGGTGGAGACGTGAAGTCATGTGACCGTGCTGTAGTTCCTTTATAGCCCAACATTAGCCGCCTTTAGCTTAGCGGTGGTGACGTGAAGTCATGTGACCGTGCTGCAGTTCCTTTATAGCCCAACATTAGGCGCCTTTAGCTTAGCGGTGGTGACGTGAAGTCATGTGACTGAAGCGTCCTCATTGCAACAGTTTATAAAGCCAAATGTTATTACATAGTTACATGTCAAGTATGAAATGAATCTGCAGAAGCTCCTGTTCATAATGAGATTTCCCTGGGTGTCAGCTTTTGAGCCATGACAAAGTCCAGGGTAATGTTGGTTTCAGAACTGCTGACTGCGACTGAAGCATACGTCCAAGAGGAGAGAGTAATCCACAGTCAACGAAGGTATTAACCAGTCAATAAATAACCTTAAAAAGCCATTGATCATAAATGGTCACAGGATTGTTAGGCTGATGGCTCCAGCAGTTTGCTCGGCCCATATGCACACACACATTATCTCCCGACAGGATAATGGAGATAATTACTTGTTGTCTTTAAGTGTTTTTGTGTTTAGCGAATGGTATCAGCGGTTGCGCACCATGAAGAACATATCTGTTACAGCCTGATATCTACAGTGATCACCCTTATTTTCCTCAAATCAAACTCCAAATTTACTCCATTTAGTTTTCTTTAATGATTACTCAATGTATATTTTCGATTTCTCCATCATGTAGTAGTTTGTTTTTCTACCAGAAGAGTCCTCTAATTCTGCGCTGCATTCAAATACACACATTACAGATCGACAGCTAGCAATGACATTTTTCGGTGCATGACAGGACGTTTTTTCATTTCTGATCTGATCCGTCTACCATTGACTCTCCTGCAGCAGTACACACACTGGATAAACTCAAAGCTAATGCTAACGGAACTAACGCTAACTGCTGTTTCACATTAAGAGACTTCCAATGGAAAAGACAACAAAGGTGGAGTTGAATCGGGCTCAGAAAACACAATGGATTTGTCCAGTTATCTTTCATGAAAAACAACCAACGTTTTAGTGACCTTTCTCAGCTGATTGATCGACTTCTTTATTAAACCCGAGTTTGTTTTGGCCGCTTTTCAAAAACAAACACCAGCTGCTATCATATTGTGTTCCTGTCAAAGTAGCTGCTTGAAATACTGTCTGCAACATTGAAATAAAACCTTGTTTCCGTTCAACGATTCCAGACTTACTCGCTCGTCATGTGTAAGTTTGAATGGTTTCCAATGGTAAATATACAACAGAGAAAACATGAATTGGTTTTGTTGATTTGTTTGGTAAACTGTAGGACGAAAGAAACAAGACTTTCAAACACAACACGTCTGTGACAGGAAGCGTCCACGTTGGTTCAGTTTTTGGACATTCTGTTTTAGTTGTTGTGCCACACTGGACGGAATTTTCTT
This sequence comes from Eleginops maclovinus, assembly GCF_036324505.1. Classification (NCBI taxonomy): domain Eukaryota; kingdom Metazoa; phylum Chordata; class Actinopteri; order Perciformes; family Eleginopidae; genus Eleginops; species Eleginops maclovinus. Next base: position 26,056,713 of record NC_086349.1, on the reverse strand, counting down.
ACCATTTACCAGACCGAAACTGGTGGTAACGATACAGCAACATGACATGAACGCCTCATCAACCATCACTGGAAAGCTTTCCGTTCGGCCTCCCTTGAACAGCAATTTCAAAGACATTTCTTAATGGATAGGTCTGCTCACATGCACAGACTCAAACCAAGAGATGAACTATCTGCCCCTATCTGTTAGAGATCCTCTCTAACGTTCACGGGCCCTTCCTCGGCCCTTGCTACACCCTCACAACAAATGTAATGGAAATCAGACCAGTAGTTTCTCCGTGATCCTGCAGAGAAACCAACTGGACAATCTGAATCAAAAACATCCCTAGCGTAGTCAACAAATAAAGCCTGAAATATGTTCCTCCTCCGTGCTCTATTGTTGTCCAATAGAAACACACCAACGAGTCTCACTGCACTCAGTGACATGTTCCGTAATTATGAACACCCACACACACTGGAGTTTATTCTGACACTCTCCCATTAACACCATCGAGCCGCCATAAATACTCACTCGAGCACCAACTGTGGATTAACCCGCCGCTGAAAATAGTCCCCAACAAAAGCACTCTTCCTATTGTTTTTGAAACAACTGAAGTGACTTTTGTAGGAAATTTAGGAGACTTTCTGAAACATGAAACTATATTTGTGTATTTCTAACGCTAACGCTAAAGATCTGGAAAAAGCAACCAATGGGCTTTGAGTTGAGAGCCACAGACAGGAAGTCAGACATTACAGAGACACCGAAACGAAAAACAGATCCCAGCTGACGTCCGACACTCGTCACGGCTCGACATGAAACAAGAACTGTGACTTTGCATCGGGTTTCTTTCCTCCATACAATGAAACCCATCTTTAAAACGCCATTAAATTACTTAAAAGTGGAACACAAACTTCCAGATAGAGTATAATATATCGTTCGTAGGACAACAGGAGTGGCAGGTGTGTGGATATTAATGAGCACAATGTGTGTGTGCATGCATGCATATGAAAAGTGTGTGTGCAAGGCATGCAGGTGTGTGTTTCGGAATGCTAACCACCGTTAATAGCACACACACACACACACACAGAACTTCATTACTAATTCATACCGCCGAATTACGTCAACTTCAACACACATGCACGCACACACACACACACGCAGATGAACACACACTCCCAATTAGCTATTTTGGTCTGCTGCACTTGTTTTTGGACATTTTTCTGTCCTGTTTTGCAAGTTTGTATATCAAAGAACTCAAAGGACTCTCTCAGACGTTACTCTTCTTCCAGTTTGTATTTCTAGTTAAACATCTTCTACCTTCTCTTATCTTTCTACCTTCTCTTCCTCTCTTTATGTCAACTCTTCTTCCTCATCTTTTTAGTCTTTAGTCTCCAAACTCTGCCCTCTCTCCTCCCCTCCGTCCCGTCCTGCTCCTCCTCCTCCTCTTCCTCTTCCTCTCGACTTCTCCGCTCCCTTTCTTTTTCTATTCTCAGCAGCAGCAGAGGCATGTAAGCATTTGTAAGTGGAACAATTTCCATCCTACTTACCACTGTGATGAAGATGGTGATGATGATGATGAAGGTGTGGAAGTAGAAGCAGAAGAAGAAGAAGATGAAGAAGAACAAGCAGGTTGGTTTTTTGTTTTGGTTCCAGGTGGAAATAGGACGGACGGATGCAGGAGAGATGGAGGAATAATAATAAAAAAGGAGGAAGAGGAGGAGGAGTTGTATTACTGTCTTAGATCAGTCCTGCTCTGCTGCCGCTGCAACAACTACATCTCCTGTCATCCCTCCCCTTTCTCTCTCTCTCACACACACACACAGGCTGGCTCCACCTCCCATTTGCTTGCTCGACCCTCCCCTCCATCTCCTTTTTTCTCACTCTCCCTCTCTCTGTTCGTTGTCACTCTCTTCTTCTTTCCCTTGTGTCCCTCGCTGTTCTTTTCACACACACACACACACACACACACACACACACACACACACACACACACACACACACACACACACACACCCACACACACACACCCACACACACCCACACTGCTCCACATTAAACAGACTGATGGGAGATCATGTAGAGAGAAAGGAAAGAGAGAGAGAGAGAGAGAGAGAGAGAGAGAGAGTGAAGCCGGTTTCCCTCCACATGTGTTTTGGCTCATTTTCAATTTGTGTTGAGAGTTGAAACGTCTTCATTTCACAAAAATATTTAAAGTTATTAAACTTAGATGAAGTTAATAAGTAAGTTTAACCATGAAAGTGGAAAACTAAGGGGACATATCCTGCTGATGTTCAGGTGTATATCAGTATGTAGTGTCTCTACTTTAAAGAGTCCTCTCCTGCTGATGTTCAGGTGTATATCAGTATGTAGAGTCTCTACTTTAAAGAGTCCTCTCCTGCTGATGTTCAGGTGTATATCAGTATGTAGAGTCTCTACTTTAAAGAGTCCTCTCCTGCTGATGTTCAGGTGTATATCAGTATGTAGTGTCTCTACTTTAAAGAGTCCTCTCCTGCTGATGTTCAGGTGTATATCAGTATGTAGAGTCTCTACTTTAAAGAGTCCTCTCCTGCTGATGTTCAGGTGTATATCAGTATGTAGAGTCTCTACTTTAAAGAGTCCTCTCCTGCTGATGTTCAGGTGTATATCAGTATGTAGAGTCTCTACTTTAAAGAGTCCTCTCCTGCTGATGTTCAGGTGTATATCAGTATGTAGAGTCTCTACTTTAAAGAGTCCTCTCCTGCTGATGTTCAGGTGTATATCAGTATGTAGTGTCTCTACTTTAAAGAGTCCTCTCCTGCTGATGTTCAGGTGTATATCAGTATGTAGTGTCTCTACTTTAAAGAGTCCTCTCCTGCTGATGTTCAGGTGTATATCAGTATGTAGTGTCTCTACTTTAAAGAGTCCTCTCCTGCTGATGTTCAGGTGTATATCAGTATGTAGAGTCTCTACTTTAAAGAGTCCTCTCCTGCTGATGTTCAGGTGTATATCAGTATGTAGAGTCTCTACTTTAAAGAGTCCTCTCCTGCTGATGTTGAATGCTGATCAATTGAAATGAAACATGTTTTGATGTGCACACACTCATTTTAGAAACAGTTTTTAGCTTGAGTGTGATCACGCAGGTTTCGGTTGCAGCTCGTGAAGGAGGTCAAGTTTCATCTGTTCCCTTAGACACGTGAGAGAAACACGCCAGCTGAAACATTTAGTGAGACAAAATACTGCTCACACACACACACACACACACACAGCGCAGCATTGAGTAGAACTCCTGCTTGTTAGTCTACACACTTTAAATATCCTCTGTAAGCATAAACACTCTGAAGATATTATGTTGTCTAAACCTCAAACACTGCGAGTGATTGTGAGTAACATATTGTTATTGTTATTGTTTGTTTCTATATGTTCTGTGTACAATCAACAGCTTCATTTCACCAATAAACGTAGTAACATACTGTAAGTCACAGAGTGAGCATGCTCAGACATTTGGAACAAACATTAATCTGATTCGATCTGCAGGAAACACACAACTCCAGGAAACATAAAGATTTCATCCGATTTACTGAGGAAATGTAGAAGATACACACACACACACACACACACACACACACACACACACACACACACACACACACACACACACACACACACACACACACACACACACACACACACACACACACACACACACACACACACACACACACACACACACACACACACACACACACACACACACACACACACACTGCCTGGAGGTACATGTGCAGCATTTGTATCCGCCCACACAGACACACAACGAGCTGCATCCATGATGGATATGAACACACACACACACACACACACACAGTTCAGTTAAATATGAATAATGAATGTAAAAAAAACGTGGTCAGCTGTCCGACTGTCTCACTCTCTCACACACACACACACACACACACACACACACACACACACACACACACACACACACACACACACACACACACACACACACACACACACACACACACACACACACACACACACACACACACACACACACACACACACACTCACACACACACACACACACACACACACACACACACAGCTGGACAGTGTATCCATTTTTTATGTTTTTGAGAAAAATATTTTACTGAGACGCTTCAGTTCTTCATGAATAAATCCTTAAAGGGTAATTACCCCAAAATAAAACACATCTCATAAACCACACACATTTAATCTTTAACCCCCCCCCCCATGCTGTAAATGCCTGCTCTATTGTTTATTGCCCTAGGAGGTTTACAAGGAATTTGCTTCGGCTTAAATACATTAAGAGGATCAGGATGTAACATTTCAAATAATGAGAAAATATAGAAATATTTGTAATAAAATAATTAAAATAAATGTGAAAAATTGACAAAAAAGAAAGTAAAATATAAAAAATGAATTACTTAAAATAAAATAACAATAACAAAACATTCAAATGTGTGCAGTTTATCAGAAGTGAAGGAGCTGCCATGTTAAAAGAACATTTGATCTTTTTTTCGGCATTAATTCTTCCAGCTTTTTCTCTCTCTCTCTTTCTCTCTCTCTCTCTCTCTTGGATCATTTGTTTATACTCCCCCCACCCCAACCCTCCCTCATATTGTAAAGCGACTTTGAGTCCCAGAAAAGCGCTATGAAAATCTAAATGATTATTATTTGTCTCTTTTTGTTCATTTTTTAGATATCTTTTCTTGTTTCAACACAAAGAGCTAACCACGGTTTCCCCGCCTCGCCTCCAGGCTTCAGTTTGGTTTCATCTCTTTGCTTCCACTATGTTTTTCTGTCTGTTTTACGTCCTTTTACCTCCTCAAACTGCTTCTAAGCGGACTTTTTTGTGCAGAAACGAAGATGAACAACCCTGCACGTGTGTGTGTGTGTGTGTGTGAGTGTGTTACTGTCCTGAGTGTTGATTACCTGCTGTACACACAGAAGGTGATGTAACGCTGACACCTGAACATGAATGCCTGGAAGGGAGAAAGACAATCCAACAGACAGATGTGTTTCAGAGAGACCGTCAGCAGCAGCATTCATAGTTAATGTTGTGTGACATGAAAAACATGTGTGGCCTTTTAAAAGAACGCTTAATTTATTTAGTATTCCCCGCGTATAGGACAGTTTCTATAAAAAGAAGAATTAACGGACATGAAGCAAAGGTTCGCTGCAGTAAAAGTACAAGAACCTGCAGTGGAAAAAACACTACAGTAAAAGTCTGGCTTTGAAAACCTTCATGAAATACAAGAAGAAATATAAGTGTATTCAAAGTCAGTGTTTTACTATCTATCTGTTTCTAAAATGACTGCTGGTTTATGTTGCATTTTACTGCTGTACATGTTTCTACCTCCTTTATATACTGTAACAATCATATTATACAAATCATGTGTTTGTTTTGTTTTGCACATATTTATTCAGAATGTTTTTGACATTTTTACATATTTTTCTAAAGATTTTTACACATTTTCTGAAAGTTTGGACAATTATCACAAATGTTTATATCTTATAAATTATAAAAACATTCTATATTTCTTCTTTGCATTTCTTTACTTTATTTGCACATTTTACTGCCATTTAAATGTTTTAACTCTTCAATCTTTTCTAAAGCTTTTAACGTAACTATCAGGACATTTTTTCTGAAGTTTTTTACACATTTCTCTGAAATTATTGACACGTATCAGAAATGTTTCAAATCTTTTGAATTATACAAATGATCATTAAAACTTTTTGGACTTTATTCACATATTCATGGATTATTTTCCAGTTTTCTTTATAGTATTTGAATGCCATTTTTAACTGGTTTTATATAAAATCATCAAATGGTTCTATTGATTTGTAATTATTTATTCAGAAATGTTTGGACATTTTCACATGTTTTACGTGAACATTAACAGACAGTTTTTTAACAAAACTATCGGGTATTTTTTGTACATATTTCACATATTTTTCAGAAGCTTTTTTAGACCTTTTTTGGAAAGTTTTGACTTTTTTCTAGAAATATTTTATATCTTATAAATTACAAAAATATGATAGAAAATTGTACGTTTATTTTGTACTGTATTTGTACTGTCTTTGTACTGTATTTGTACTGTCTTTGTACTGTATTTGCACTGTCTTTGTACTGTCTTTGTACTGTCTTTGCACTGTCTTTGTACTGTCTTTGTACTGTCTTTGCACTGTCTTTGTACTGTCTTTGTACTGTCTTTGTACTGTATTTGTACTGTCTTTGTACTGTCTTTGTACTGTCTTTGTACTGTCTTTGTACTGTCTTTGTACTGTCTTTGTACTGTCTTTGTACTGTCTTTGTACTGTCTTTGTACTGTCTTTGCGTGATCATGGATCTTCTTATTTTTTATCTTACGTTTTTAGACATTTCTCAGAAGTTTCAGATCTTTATCTTTTATTATTCATTTCTGCAGATATTTTTCAAATCAACTTCATTAGTGTATCATGGGATTCATATATCTTTCAGACTTATTTAAGCAATCTTTAGACACTCTTACTAATGTACAACAAACTTGTACTCAGGTGCAGTACTTGAGTAAATATGCCTCTGTCACAAAGCAAAGTTGGAAATATCCTGACTTTTTGTCGTTAAATTTGGGTCAAATTCCCCAAAACTGTACATACCCATTTCCCATAATGCAACTGAACAATCCTGCAACTCCACAGATCATTTCCCTGGAATAATATAATGTTTGAGAAAAGTAACTCATGTACGCAACGAGAAGTATTTGTCAGGTATTTTGTTACTCTCAAAACCTAATACGAGTTCAGCTGGTTTTAAAATAAAGACATACCTTTAAATATAATTAGACTGCCATTCGATAGATAATGTTTCCCCGGCTCCTCTCTCTCTTCTTTGTCGCCTTTTTTTCCCACTTGTGGTGAAGATTGAGCTGTAATTGTGTTGACTTCTTTGTACCGCATTGGTAAGATGGGAAACCCACATACTCACACACACACACACTCTCTCACACTTAATCAGGTAGTGAGGGGGGCATTTGGACTCGGGGGAAGGTTTGTTTGAGTCCCCATTACTCCTGCTGCCTTCCCCTGGGTTAACTTAAAAAGCACACACACACACACACACACACACACACACACACACACACACACACACACACACACACACACACACACACACACACACACACACACACACACACACACACACACACACACACACACACACACACACACACACACACACACACACACACACACACACACACACACACACACACACACACACACACACACACACACACACAGTTATGAGCTGAAGTTGACACAAGAGGACATACTCCTGGGACATGTCTCCATGCTTTAATGTTCAGAAAGCTCTTTATGTTTCTCATACTGCCTGTGCAGCAGCACCTCTTTTCACCCTCTGTCTGAAACCAGAGCCCAGTCTGCTCGGCTGTGTTGTGATGTCCCGCCCCTTAGACTATCACGAGCAGTGTGTTGGAGCGCTAGGAAAATAGGCACTTTGGAGGAAACTTTGAGCCTATGCAGACCATTGACTTTCACTAAAGCCTATATAACACACTAAAGGAAAGGAAGAACCATTATTATATACATCTATATAAACATTTCTATTACCTTCCACTTAAAAAAGGAGATTTTATGAATGGGTCTCTTTGCTAAAGACCAATAACATTTCTCAGAAATCTGCAGAGTGAAATATAACGGGGTTTAATTTCCCCCAAAGCCGTTTCAGGAGGAAAGAGGAGAAGAAGTGAAGGGAGGGTCATAGGAAAGGCTTTTTGTGGACGTATTGATCGTAAGAGGAGACACACTTTGACTGTGTGTGTGTGTGTGTGTGTGTGTGTGTGTGTGTGTGTGTGTGTGTGTGTGTGTGTGTGTGTGACCTCATTAATTATTCAGGATAGCCCAATGCAGTGTTGGAGGAAGAGGAAGAAAACGGGAACTTAAATAAAGAAGAAGGGAGGAGAAACGAACACACACACGTGAATGATGATATTCGCTAGTGAGTGTGTGTGTGTGTGTGTGTGTGTGTGTGTGTGTGTGTGTGTGTGTGTGTGTGTGTGTGTGTGTGTGTGTGTGTGTGTGTGTGTGTGTGTGCTGTCTATATATAGGCAGCAGTGCTGAGTGGACTGACATTTCCCAGACAAACAGGGAACTCCCAGACGTCCTCAGGGTTCATCGGGAGGAGACGAGAGTCAGACAACAAGTTAACTGACCGCTCACACTGACCTCCACACGCAGAGGAAGAAGTACTGCATCATTTCATACAAGTAAAAGTATTAATACTGAAGTCTTAGAATACTCTGTTACAAGTGAAAGTCCTGCAAAAAGTCTATTTGATAGAAGAAGTTATGTCTGTCAGAAACAGCATGAAATTAAAAGCAGTTCATCTAAATACAAAACTGTAAATCACTTCCACTGTCTTCTAACCAGAGGGGGAAGAAGTCCAAACACAAGATGTATAACAACACTGAGTCGTATTGATCCCCGAACAGGAAATGCAGGTGTTGCAGAAACACAAAGCAACAGATACAGTATAAGGACATCAAATAACGAAGAAGAATTAGTATACAAACCTAGAAGAAGAACCAAGGTCCTAAAAGTTATCTGTAATGTGTGCTGACCTCTTTATTTATAATACTAAATCCAATCCTTTTTTTTTTGCCTATCTGCTCTGAACCTTTGCTGTTGTAACGCTGGTCATTTCCCCTCTGTAGATAAGACGGATGAAGATAAAGGATTTCTTATACTGATTTCTGAAGTAAAAAGTCACTATGAAGAAGAGTTTTTTAAAGTGAATTAAATGACATTTACTTTGGCTTATATCCAAATACACTTAAAGGTCCTCTATTACTCTTTCTCAACGATATATTCCAGGTCTCAGATATATACAGAACCTGTCTCTGATTTGAGTGCTTTCCTCTGTCTCTAGATCATTGTAGCATCCCATAAACCCCTCTTTTTCAGCCCTGTTCCTAAAGTGCTGATGCTGTGTCTCCATCCATCTTCTCCCGCTTATCCGTCAGGGTCGCGGAGGTAACAGCTCCAGCAGAGAGCCCCAAACTTTCCTTTCCCTGGCCACATCAACTAGCTCTGACTGGGGGAATCCAAAGCGCTCCCAGGCCAGCGAAGAGATATAACCCCTCCACCTGGTCCTAGGTCTCCCCCTCGGTCTCTTCCCAGCTGGACGTGCCTGGAACACCTCCCTAGGGTGGCGAACAGGTGGCATCCTCACTAGGTGCCCGAACCACCTCAACTGGCTCCTTTCAACACGAAGGAGCAGTGGTTCTACTCCGAGACCCTCCCGGATGGCTGAACTTCTCACCTTATCCCTAAGGGAGATGCCAGCCTACCCTGCGGAGAAATCCCATTTCGGCCGCTTGTATCCGCGACCTCGTTCTTTCGGTCCTGACCCATTCCTTCATGACCATAGGTGAGGGTAGGAACGAAGATGGCCCGGTAGACAGAGAGCTTTGCCTTCTGGCTCAGCTCTGTTTTCATCACAGCGGTGCGGTAAAGCGACTGCAGTACCGCACGCAGAGATTGGATGGGCCTGAGTAGAGACCCCCTCACCCCATACTCCCGCAGCACCTCCCACAGTATCTCCGTGGGAACCCGGTCATACGCCATCTCCAAATCCACAAAGCACATGTAGACCGGATGAGCGTACTCCCAGGCCCCCTCCAGGATCCTTGCAAGAGTAAAAAGCTGGTCCGTCGTTCCACGACCAGGACGAAAAACCGCATTGTTCCTCTTCAATCTGAGGTTCGACAATCGGCCGGACCCTCCTTTCCAGCACCTTAGAGTAAACTTTCCCGGGGAGGCTGAGTAATGTGATGCCTCTGTAATTGGCACACACCCTCTGATCCCCCTTTTTAAAAAGGGGAACCACCACTCCGGTCGCCCGTCTGTTCCGACTTCCACGCAATGTTGATGAGACGTGTCAACCATGACAGTGCCTCAACACTCAGAGCCTTCAGCATATTCTGGCCGGATCTCATCCACCCCCGGGGCGTTCCTGATTCTGTGTCTGTAGCTTTAAATGCTAATGAGCTGCTGCTGGCCGCGCCCCTCTGAGAGATGATTGGTTAAAAACAAACACCATGGTACTCTAGGAGGAGATCAAGGTGATAAGGTGGGGGGTGGGGTTTCCTTGGTTGGTTATTGGCTAATGGTTATACAACCCAAAAAAACATAGTGACATCGCAAAGTGGTCAAAATCCAGTCAGCTGATTTTCAGACAGGTTTTTGCTCCTGAATCTTCCAGAGTCTCAGAACACAGAGGGGACACATGTGTATAAAAGACACGAAGAAGTGGAGTAATAGGTGACCCTTAATATTAGTGCAACTGCTTTTCCTTCTTCTAGCTTATATAGGCATTTAATTTTCCTCCCAATACAGGAGTCACTTCCTGTCGTCGCTCATAAGTTTAAAACTCATCTCGTAAACAAACACAACAACGTTTCCCTGTCGGATCACAATCTCCATCTGCAATATCGAGCTCTTCCTCCCTGTCTGATAGTCTGGTCTGGAGCCTCTTGAGAGGAAAACTAATAAACCCACTGACTGGGCGTGGATGTATATAATAATATATGAAGTAAGGATGATGTATGAAGGAGAGTTTATTTAACTCCGGACAGAAGAGTAGAAAAAGGATCACTACCTACAGGACGGTATTTTTATTAACAGCAGCATTATTTCCTCCATAACGAGCAGCAGGATTTAATCTGGAAACCTTAACGCGTTATTTATTATGCTTCCACTTTCAGGGATATTTCAAAGATTCAAGTTGCAGTTTTTTAATTAGACAGAGGGAAATTCATGTGTCCCTATTCTGCTTTCCTGTAGGGTTTTATATAGGTGTTAGTGCATGAAAATGGACTGCAAAGGCTAAAATCCCATCGGTTTCTCTCCACTACAACCCTGCCTGAATCACCTCCATTGGACTCCTTTGTTTTAAGATAATGTGAAAGTTGCAGCAGCATAAAAAACAAGGCATTGCACATAATCAAAATGAAAAGAGTGGCAATAGACGATTCTGAAATTAAAACATCTGAAAATAGAACCAGCGTCAGAGTAGAAAATATACAAGTTGACCGTGAAGACAAAAAATCTATAAACCATCAGAAAAATAAAACACAAGGAAGAAAAGTGATCATTTGGAAGAAATAGTCGGAAAATCCCAAAAGTCGAAATTTAGATAAAAAGTCGAACATTTAGAAAAAAACTCAGATTTTTTGAGGAAAACATTTTTGAAATTTGAAAAAAAGTCAGATCTTTTAGAAAAAGGTGATCATTTTGAACAAATAGTCGGGAAGTGAAGGAGTTCAAGTATCTCGGGGTCTTGTTCTCGAGTGAGGGAACAATGGAGCGTGAGATGGGCCGGAGAATCGGAGCAGTGGGAGCAGTACTGCAGTCGCTTTACCGCACCGTTGTGATGAAAACAGAGCTGAGCCAGAGGGCAAAGCTCTCTGTCTACCGGGCCATCTTCGTTCCTACCCTCCCCTATGGTCATGAAGGATGGGTCATGACCGAAAGAACGAGGTCGCGGATACAAGCGGCCGAAATGGGATTTCTCCACAGGGTGGCTGGCATCTCCCTTAGGGATGAGGTGAGAAGTTCAGTCATCCGGGAGGGACTCGGAGTAGAACCGCTGCTCCTTCGCGTTGAAAGGAGCCAGTTGAGGTGGTTCGGGCACCTAGTGAGGATGCCACCTGTGCGCCTCCCTAGGGAGGTGTTCCAGGCACGTCCAGCTAGGAAGAGACCGAGGGGTAGACCTAGGACCAGGTGGAGGGATTATATCTCTTCGCTGGCCTGGGAGCGCCTTGGATTCCCCCAGTCAGAGCTGGTTGATGTGACCAGGGAAAGGAAAGTGTGGGGCTCTCTGCTGGAGCTGTTACCTCCGAGACCCTGACGGATAAGCGGGAGAAGATGGATGGAGTCGGAAAATCCAAAAAGTCGAAATTTCAGAAAGTCAGAAATTTGAAAAAAGTGCGTCATTTAGAAAACAAGTTAAACATTTGAAAAAAAAATCAGTTTTTTAAAGAAAAAGTGAACATTTTGAAGAAATAGTCGGAAATCCCCAAAAAGTCTGAATTTTTTGTAAAAGGTCCGAATATTTTTTTTAAAAAGTCAGAATTTTTAGGACATTGTCCGTGTGTTTGCCTCCTCAGTGGATTTAGGGCCCTGTAAACCCTGAAAACGGGGTTTACAGGCATGTGGCCAGCAGGTAAGTGTTTGTTTCATGTCTATTTTATAAGATTCCCCCCTCCATGAATGATTCATGCTGAGGTGTAAAATGTTCAGCAGAGGTGAGCCAGGATTAGCTTAGCGCTGCTCTGCCACACCTGAGTGCTGCTTCACATTCAGAGCAGTCAGGTGTTATTAAGGTCTGACAAAACACAGCATGTGTTCAAGGGAAGGAAGCTACACTTACATTATATATGACAAAGGACAGAAACACATGATCACCTTTGCTGTTTAATTATTGCATTTATTTATTTTTTAAATTGACACGCTAACGCCACTTCTGGACCAAATTAAGCCCCGCCCACTTCCCAGTGAAACTCCTGCATCAGAGCAAAGTAGAAAGTAATAGTGTCTTCACGTCTTAAAGCTGTGAGTCATATATTGCACCTCAAACAACAAATAGATCCAGAGTTCTGGTTTCTTTACTTCCTCTCCAGAAAAAAGGAGAGTAAAAGAAAGGATCAGAAATCTCAGTCTCAGTGTCAGCCTGCTGCCTGCCACTCGTCCCCCGGCAGACCCACCGGACATCCATCCCCTATTTATTCTCCTTAAGCTGTCTCTGCCGTCTGACCAGACATCTGACCCCATCTCCATATTTCTGGACTCGTTAAACCCTTTCTGACAAACAGAGAGATTGTCTTCTGGCAGCACTTTAACATTTTACGGGGGAAATCTGCATTTTGATTTGAGGGTGCATGCCCACAGTGGAGCAGAGACCCTGTTACCCAGTTTGGACAAAACCCTGAAGACCACTTAAGTCTTTAGGGTTTTGTCCAAACCAGAATACTTTTAGTTTGTTTGTACATGATCCCAATTGGCAACATTACGAGGAAACGTAATATATGCTTAAGTATCTATGCGGATGACACACTTCGAAATACTGCTACATGACATTGATCCCATACGTAAATGACAACACATTATTACAGCTTATTGAACATAACAGATACTTGTAGTAGATAAATACTTTAGTGCATCACACAAAGTCACCCAGGACAGAGATACACCTTTTAAATTTGACATAAGATGCATTTTAATGAGATTAACTGTAATGAAATGGGCTTCAGATGAGATTTCCTCTCCTTCACAGCCAACGAAACACTGTTGCAGAACTCCATAAAGTATTTGAGTTATTTCTGCTTGCTTTATTTAAGTTATCATGGAAAAGTTGGCGAAAGCAGATTTCTTGTTTATCCCAGGTACATGACATTTTCTGGGAAGCAACTTTTAGAAAATGGGTTGAAAGCTATTAATCCCGTTCTGCAGTACGAGCGTCGAGGATGCATTCTGCAGGTTCACTATGAATACTGTTCCTCTCTAAAGTTCCTCTTTCAAGGTTTTTATTTAGACGTGACACACTGAAGTTGCAGCTATTGCTACAGACAATGTTTTTATTAAATTCTATAGTTTTAGTTTGCAAACAAAGGACTTTTCTGAGTGTTCGAAAGAGGCTGCATGTAGATAATGGTGGAAATTAAGTGGCTGCAACAGCACAACCTCAAACATAAATACAGATATTTAGGGAAGTAAACCAAAGAAGTAGAATAATGGTTATGTTTAATGTCTGTTTCCTTGTTTCATGTCACAGCACTTTGTCCTTGTTGATGTTCCAAATGACATTTCTGAGTTGCAGGAACCTTTTAAGACTTGAAATGGACTATAAAGTAGTATTGTATCGTATCGTAATAAGCAAAGCCCAAAAAAACAACAATATCTTTTATCTTGTATTGTTTGCAAAAGTTATCTCATACATCTTATGCAAATCGGCTTCATATCTTGTGCGAAGAAGATGAAGAACATGTCAACTTTCGGGAGTTTGTGTGCTCTGCAGAATGAAGATTCAGATCCTCAAAGATGATAGAGAGACATGAAAACATCAGGAAGAAGAAGAGCTGCAGGAGGACGGACAACTTCAGATAACATCGAGACTTGATATCCATCTGTGTGTGTGTGTGTGTGTGTGTGTGTGTGTGTGTGTGTGTGTGTGTGTGTGTGTGTGTGTGTGTGTGTGTGTGTGTGAGCTAAGGGCGGTGCAGTGACCCACAGTTTATAATTTAACACTCATGCATGATAGATGAGACACTCACACAGAATGAGCCAAGTTCAGACACAAAGTTGTGGATTTAAGAGCCGAAAGAGGGTGAGAGTGAAGAGGGGGGAGAAAGAGAGAGGAGGGGAGGTAAGAAGATATGGATTTATAGAGGGAGGGAAGGAGGGAGGGAGGGAGGGAGGGAGGGAGGAAATCGACGGGAAACACAGTAAGTGGGTAAAGAGTAAAAGGAAGAGCAGTTTTACTTTGTTTTTATGACTGCGTTTAAAAGCAGGAGGAAGTGCAGGCGAGGAAAAGAGGAGGAAGAGGAGGAAGAGGAGTGTTACTGAAGGGTTATATTTATGAATTTAAAAGCAGGAGGAAGTGAAGATGAGAGGAGAGGAAAGAGGATGAGGAAGAAGAGGGGGAGCTTTATTATGTGTATGCAAACAATACTCTATTTAAAAGCAGGAGGAAGTAAGGGAAGAGGAAGAGGAGCAGGAGGAGGAGGAGGAGGAGGAGCAGGAGGGGTTTGACTATCTGAGGGTTTATGTATTTAAAGGCAGGAGAAAATGTTTACATTTCTGCAGTTAAGTGAAGGCTGGAGTGAAGGAAATAGGAAAGGGGAGGAGGTGAGGAAAGATACTAACAGAGTGCAAAATATGTGAGTGTGCAGTCAGACACACACACACACACACACACACACACACACACACACACACACACACACACACACACACACACACACACACACACACACACACACACACACACACACACACACACACACACACACACACACACACACACACACACTGAAGGTCAGCAGGTGGTCAAGTTAGATTAAAGAGAGCTAGTAGGCACTTCCTTCTCACACAGTTCACACACACACACACACACACACACACACACACACACACACACACACACACACACACACACACACACACACACACACACACACACACACACACACACACACACACACACACACACACACACACACACACACACACACACACACACACACACACACCATATTGTGTGTGTCTGGTACCTTTTCTCTTTGCTCCATGTGTCCTTTTGTCCGTCTCCTTCCTTGGGGTTAGCACTTGCATCTGTGTGTTGTTGCTCACTTCATCTTCAGCTCTAAAGAACACACACAGCAGGAGATCCACTCTCATCAACCTGGAGAGAAAGAGCCTGATGAAACTCTACCTGTGTTTTACAGTAAGTCACGTTTCAATGAATTTCCTTCTTGAAGCTGCAGTGAAAAAAGTCTGGTAGTAGCTTTAAAATCCTGCTAGTGTCTCACATCTATTCTCAAACTACAACTAAATAAACCGACTGTTCAGGAACACGTCTTATAATAACTCTGCATACCCGATGTTTATATCTATGCAATGCATTTGTTTACGTGTACGTGCATCACTAAGTATTTTCTCCAGATCAATCAATCAATCTGTTGTGTTTGTGTCCTCAGTGTGAACCGGTACACTTCATGAAGTCCAACAAAAATTGTGTGACAGAGTCATCAATTAGAGTAACAATAAGGAGTCAGTGTGAACATGAACCTTACAGAAACGAAAACCAAAACAAAGGGCTCATTTGTTCTGAAATGAGCTGAATCCTCGGTAAAACAACGGGGAATTAAAAAAGGAAAGTTACAAAATGGTACGTTTCATTTTAAAGTTACGGTTCTACTTCTCCACAATTTCTTTATCATTCTATTTGATAACAAGTAAATCAAATGATGAAATATTATTTTAAAGTGTAATTTATCAGATTTCTTGATTTACAGAATACTAATTTAAAGGGTAAACTCTTCTGTGATAAGACATTCAAACAATTAAGCAGGTTTAGTCTTGGTAATCATTTTGGTTTGAAATGATGTCAAATTGAATGTTTTTTATATGAATTATAACACGTTTAATTTATTGAGCTCTTTTTTTAAATACTCAAAGCTTTACAATACAAAATGTAAACACAGTAAACTAAATGTACACACACACTGCGATAAAGTGCATCAGAAAAAACCCTCAAAAACAAACTCAATTAAAATGAAAACGAGCCAAAGACTCACTTTCAGAGAGGGGGGGGGTCGGCTGCAGAAGGGACTCTGGTGCCTGAAGCACAAGAAGTAAAACACAGGTTCAACCATTCTTTTTTGTGATTATTAAACTTCAAATGCGAGAGGAAAAAGACGGAGTGTAACTCGGTGGAAAGAGCGTCTTCTGACGGTTCACTGGATGTCTGACATGTTGGATGAGGCGTCTCCAGCCCTGAGAAACTGAGGCCAGAAGACGCGCTGTTTCTAAACACACTAACGGTGAATTTGGGGCGCGATGGAGTTCAGGGATGGACGATGACGATGATGTAATGAAACAGGGCTCCCTCATCGCCCGGGAAACCAGGGGGGGTTGCCACGGAGATCCCCGCATCTCTGACGGAGAGACGGAGAGAGTGAGGTGGACGTCGGGTTACAGAGTTTTAAAAATTCACGAGTTTTCATCTGCTGCAGTCCGCTAAATATAGACCCTGTGTGTGTGTGTGTGTGTGTGTGTGTGTGTGTGTGTGTGTGTGTGTGTGTGTGTGTGTGTGTGTGTGTGTGTTTCAGAGTCTGTCCTATTGTTCTACCAACATGTCTGACAACACGCCTCATAAGTAAGCATGCTGTGCTGTCTTTTCTTCCTCGACGACAGTAAACACATCACAACAGAGGACAGTAAACGCATCACAACAGAGGACAGTAAACGCATCACAACGGAGGACAGTAAACGCATCACAACGGAGGACAGTAAACGCATCACAACGAAGGACACTGAACGCATTAAAAGACATATAAGCATCAAGATGAGACAGTAAACGCACCACTCATTGAGGTCAGTAAACACATTTCAGACAAGGACAGTAAACGCATCGCCAGAGAGGACATTAAACACGTAACCAAAGGACAGTGAACACATCACCAGACGAGGCCAGTAAACACATCAACAGACAGTAATGGAATCACAAAAAAACACTGAATGCATCATTGAAAGGACAGTGAACGCATCACGAGAGAAGACAAGTAAACTCATCAAAAGATTAAGTTCCATAGGGCAGTGAATGCACCATGAGACAAGGACAGTGAACGCATCAAAACATCCCGATAAGGCTTAATCACAATAGACAAGAATAGTAAACAAATAACCAAAGAGGACAGTGAACGCATCATCACAGAGGAGGACAGTGAACTCATCACAGAGGAGGACAGTGAACTCATCACAGAGGAGGACAGTGAACGCATCATCACAGAGGAGGACAGTGAACGCATCATCACAGAGGAGGACAGTGAACACATCATGACAGAGGAGGACAGTGAACACATCATCACAGAGGAGGACAGTGAACACATCATCACAGAGGAGGACAGTGAACACATCATCACAAAGGAGGACAGTGAACACATCATCACAGGAGGACAGTGAACGCATCACAGAGGAGGACAGTGAACACATCATCACAGGAGGACAGTGAACGCATCATCACAGAGGAGGACAGTGAACTCATCACAGAGGAGGACAGTGAACACATCACAGAGGAGGACAGTGAACACATCATCACAGGAGGACAGTGAACGCATCACAGAGGAGGACAGTGAACGCATCATCACAGAGGAGGACAGTGAACTCATCACAGAGGAGGACAGTGAACTCATCACAGAGGAGGACAGTGAACGCATCATCACAGAGGAGGACAGTGAACGCATCATCACAGAGGAGGACAGTGAACACATCATGACAGAGGAGGACAGTGAACACATCATCACAGAGGAGGACAGTGAACACATCATCACAGAGGAGGACAGTGAACACATCATCACAAAGGAGGACAGTGAACACATCATCACAGGAGGACAGTGAACGCATCACAGAGGAGGACAGTGAACACATCATCACAGAGGAGGACAGTGAAGGCATCACAGAGGAGGACAGTGAACACATCATCACAGAGGAGGATAGTGAACACATCATCACAGGAGGACAGTGAACGCATCATCACAGAGGAGGACAGTGAACACATCATCACAGAGGAGGACATTGAACACATCATCACAGGAGGACAGTGAACGCATCATCACAGAGGAGGACAGTGAACACATCATCACCGGAGGACAGTGAACACATCATCACAGAGGAGGACAGTGAACACATCATCACAGGAGGACAGTGAACGCATCATCACAGAGGAGGACAGTGAACTCATCACAGAGGAGGACAGTGAAGGCATCACAGAGGAGGACATTGAAGGCATCACGTTGTTGTCCTCTGTTGGTTGTTTTGTTGTTTAAAAGTGTGAGCTCAGGTCAACTTTACACTACCCGCCTTAAACAGACTTAACTTATGGCTGACTGCTCACAACACACACTCTCACACACACACACACACTTAGAGTGCAGTGTGAGCCCCCAGAGGCCCCAGTGTATTGATTGGACGGTGTGTGTGTGTGTGTGTGTGTGTGTAATGAGAGCCACGCTGCATTTGTTTTTAGCTTCAGAGTGGGAGGAGATGTGGCACTGCGGCAAGACACACACACACACACACACACACACACACACACACACACACACACACACACACACACACACACACACACACACACACACACACACACACACACACACACACACACACACACACACACACACACACACACACACACACACACACACACACACACACACACACACACACACAGTGTAGGAGGCTTCACTCTCATTTCTTTGATTAATTTCTTCATTTATTTTCCGTCTTTATCCATTTCTTTGTTTTGTTATTTCTTTCTCAGTTTCTGGTTGTGTTTCGATCAGTTTGAGGCTACTTCAAGTCTTCGTAGAGTTGGTTTCTTTCATTACCTCTTATTATGGGATAAATTGTGATGAAATGTAGTACGTTGATTGTGTCAGATTACCTGCAGAGATAATACACTAATTGTATGATTACTTCAATCCTTAGTAGATGTATACACCTCACCTCTTCAAATGAATTGCTTTGGTTTGATTCCTGTTTTTATCTGTACTTATTTCTGTCTTTGTGCTGATGCAACACCTGGATTTCCAATTTGGGGATGAATTAAGGTTCAACGTCTCTTTTTTAATAGTTGTGACGGATGTTTTTCCCTCTTTTCTGACATTTTATAGAATAAAGATAATTAATTTCATTTAAAAACATATGTGGTTTATTGGGAAGATTAGCAGCTGATTTAAATGTAGCTGATTGTAACTGTAGGTAGTTTTAAATTCAAGTCAAGGAGGGTTTGCTTTTGGTTCAATTTGTCTGTTTTTTTATTAGCAAAGTTACACAAAACAATGACCTGATTTCCGCGAGACGGAATGAGAAAGAGAAGCATGGTAACACGAAGAACCCATAACATTTTGAATCCACGCATTATTTCTACTTTCTTCACCGCTGAAAACAGAGCCTGGCCTCGGCGTGCGCTTCATGTTACTGCAGTGCCCAGGTGAGTGTGTGTTGTTGACTCTTTTGTTGTGTGTGTGTTCAGACATCAGAGCCAGACTGACCTGACTACCAGGTCACATGACCCTGCTGTCCGTCTACCCCCCCCCTCTCTTTCTTTGCTATATGATCTGATTGGTTTTAATGAGGTTCATCAGTGCAGCAGGATCCTGTTCCCCTCCTGCTGACACTCAGGACTCTTTACTGCTCACCTTTCTGATAAAACATTGTTTTTTAATGACATTTAAAACTATATATTACCACATTTATGTTAAACTCTTCGTATGGAAACTTAAACTGATTTATTTAATATTGTTTACATGTTATTTCTGAGTGTAAATCTGATCTGAAAGGGATGTTGTACCTTGATAACAATCAGGGGTCAGTTTTCATCCGGTCAGCAGGTCAGCGGAAACACGTTGGACATTTTCCACTGCTGGAAACAGAGAGTGGAAAGGGTTTTTAAACTATTACAAATAAATCTGTTGCGAGTATAATGTGGGTGCATCTCACAAAAACACATTCAAATAAAGAATACAAGACAAGAGGAGCCTGTAAGAGCTCATTTGCTGACTCATTTCCAAGTTTGAGGACTCATTCCTACACCACTATGGATTATAAAGGACTTAATGATGATCAGCTAAATTATGAGCTTATAGATTGACTGTAAGCTACTACTACTGTCTTCCTGCTCCATGTATCCGTGCAGCATCCCTACAGCAGACGGCCGGCTCCTGAACGCCACACGCTGCTGACTAATGAATGTTTAGTCAAACAAAACGCCGCCGCGCTCCCAGCTGGCAGAGCGGCCCCGTCACGTCTGACAGCCCAAAACAAAGCGAGTCTGGGGCGGGAGCCAAGTCTCCGACAGACTGCCGGTTCAGCGGCTGATCCACAGGTAGATAAGGACGACAGGTGGGCTGACGGACAAGCGCTCAACATAATAAAGCTGCCTCTGGCTGAGAGGAGCGTTGGCCCTGAACGCCTCGCAGACAGATCTACAGCTGAGCCGACACAGGATGCATCAGGCTCCTTTAATGACAGCAAGATACCGATTACTGGGTCATAGAGAGGCTGGAAATCAAAGTATTTAGAGTGTTTACTGCAGTAAAAGTACTAATAACACACTGTAAATACTCCACTGCAAAAACAATCGTGCATTCAACACATTATTTAAGTAAAGGTAGTCTTTAGTAGGTATCAGTGTCAGAATAAAGTGAAGAGTATTAACAGTGCAGTCAAATAAAGCTTATTAAAGTAGGGTGCTGGTTGTGTTGTAAAATCAAGTACTCGGAGTATCTAAGTTTGTATAATGCATAAAAAGTCAAAGTATTGAATGTGTAGTCAAATAAAGTTAAAGTACTTGTTGTAAAATGACTGATTGTGCATTAAAATGTAGTTAAAACACTTAAATAATAAGTGCAGTTTGTGCAGTGAATGCAGTTAAAGTACTTAAAGTAAAAGTATGTATTGCGTAGTAAAATGTAGTTTAAGTACTTGAAGTAAACGTTTGTACTGTGCAGCAAAAATATCTTTCTGCACAGGTATTTAAAGTAAACGTATTTATTGATGCAGTAAAATACTTAAAGTCACAGTAGTGATTGTGCAGAAAATCAATTTGAAGTAGTGAAGTCCTTCAGTCCCAAAAACATTTAAAGTATCTTAAAAAGTACAATATTTACCTTTAAGATGAAGTGTAGGACACATGTGAAGTAGGGGAAATTAAAATAAATAAGTCAAAATGTTCATTCATCTATAAGATTAAAAAAAAAAATAGGGGGAAATATCCATCCAAGGTTCTCAAAATCCAAGTCTAAAAACTAAAATATATTTAGTTTATTCTGACACAAACTCAAAAGGAGCAGGAAATATACATTAAGAGAGGCTGAACACGGCATTGTTTGCTTTAAAATAACCTGGAGAATCAAAATAGTTTCCAATCATTTCTCTGTGGATCGACTAAACCCGTCAACAAAAAAGAAACTTAGTTTTTCAGGTAATAGCTATTTAAAATTCCACTAAACATAAACATAAGATGATTGATCGTGCCCGCCGTCAGCCTGAGGACAGAGAGGAGTTTGATTTCCGTACAGTGAGTCCTGCAGACACAGGGCTCGGGTTACATCAGCAGAGAACACACTGTCTGAACAGGTAGACGCACAGGTGAGGTAACACACACATGTTGCTGTTGGTCTGTGTGTCAGAACAGTAGGACACAAAGAGAGGATCAGCAGGGACACACACACAGCGTCAGGTTTCTGCAGAGTTTCCACTGACATACACTCATGTCAAAATATTACATTACAAATACAACATTTAAAATCTCACCTTTCTGCAAAATGCACTTCAGGTAACAAAAGAAATATTCTAGTACAATTTAGGCGTGTGTGTGTGTGTGTGTGTGTGTGTGTGTGTGTGTGTGTGTGTGTGTGTGTGTGTGTGTGTGTGTGTGTGTGTGTGTGTGTGTTTCCCCTGCTTACTTTTAATAATTGTAAAGCCTTTTGGCCAGTAATTCATTTTTGGGAAAAACTGATAATTTTGAAAAAAAAAACTGCCATTTTCAAAAACTGACATTCAGAAAAATAATCTGTGTCAGATATATATATATATATATATTGTCCCTCTGTTTTTAGATAAGAATCAATAGAAAACTGTCCATAATCAAAGACTCAATAGGGTGGTAGCAGGCCAGCGCAACTAGCAACTCAGATAGTTTCAAAATAACACACCTTCATATTCTTTCAAGTAAAAGGACCGCATCAAGAATGGTACTTCCTGTAACAAAAGTACTTAGTGTATCTGACTTACCTTCGTTATTAAAGGTTATGAAAGTCTTCTCCGCGAAGGTGAAGCCGTTAGTATCTGTCTCTCAGCAGCTGTCTTCCGGCGGTTTCTGACACTTCCTCCATCACTGTTAGCAAGCTAACCCAGAGCTAATGCTAATAGCAAGACCAGAATGCTATCGTTCGCTAACGGCCGGAAGCTCCAATTATAAGAGACACAAAGAGAAACAAAATGACGACAAAAAGATAAAATGACAACACAGAGAAATAAAGACACTTCCGGGCTCAAAAAGACTACAAATAGACTTTTTTTGACGGTTTTTGACACTTCCTCCATCACTGTTACCAAGCTAACCCGGAGCTAATGCTAATAGCGACACGAGAATGCTAGAGTTCGCTAACGGCCGGAAGCTCCAATTAACTTTAGTATTGTTTTATCTTGATGCTCTTCTTTATAATTACAGTTTAGTGACACAGACATACATTTGACTGGTTTTGAGGTTTTATTTTTTTACATTTTGAGGTTCTTATTCCATGTAATTTGATAATTTGCAGATTACGTGTTTTAGTGCAAAAATACAATTATATATTAAATCACATTATTATATACAAGATTTACAAACTAACCATCAGCACTTGAAGTAAAATAAATAAGCTCCATATTTATCAGCGTGTGTGTGTGTGTGTGTGTGTGTGTGTGTGTGTGTGTGTGTGTGTGTGTGTGTGTGTGTGTGCGTGAGCAATAGGAGAACAGTAGTAGGACAAGAAGGACAGAGTTGTGTGTCTCATGCAGCTGCAGTCTGATCCTGGAAGGACGACAGTTTAATTATAGAACGAGATACATGTCGAGATAATATCTGCTGCTGTCTGTCTCTGTGTGTGTGTGTGTGTGTGTGTGTGTGTGTGTGTGTGTGTGTGTGTGTGTGTGTGTGTGTGTGTGTGTGTGTGTGTGTGTGTGTGTGTGATCTTGAAGGTCTAGGATCTAACCTCCACCCAATGACTGTTACCCCCACAAAATGACTGCGGATGTCAAAAAAGCACACAAGACACTAGAAATGATGACAACTAAGAACTCAAAATGATCCCAAAGACACATCATGCAATGTCAAAGATACACATGATTACCACAAAGACACACAAAGCAAATATAGAATCTCCAAAATGATTGAGGACTCAAAATGACCACAAAGTTACACTAACCGACAACAAAGAGACACAGAAATAGTACACAAAGAGACACAAAATGACAACAAAGTAGTTCAAAATGACTATAGAGACTTAAACAACTACAAAAAGACTAACATTGACTAAAACTAGAATCAAATAACTGCAAAGACACTCAAAATTACACAAAATTAGAAAAACTACGAGACTAGACATTAAAAATGACAAAAAAAACAAAAGACAGACAGACGGACAGACGGACAGACGGACAGACAGACAGACAGACAGACAGACAGACAGACAGACAGACAGACAGACAGACAGACAGACAGACAGACAGACAGACAGACAGACAGACAGACAGACAGACAGACAGACTTCTTCCTCCGAGCTTTCCGTTTAATTAAAACCACATTTCTTAGAACTCATCATCCACTTCCTCCCCTTCAATTAACCCCGGCCCCAGCCAATCAGGCGCTATCTCGTTAAGGCAGACCCCGTCACCCCTCTAATCTGTCTCTCTCTCTCTGTGGGACAGGAAGTGCCCGGCAGCTAATTAGTGCCTCCCCCCTCCCCCCACCGGAGGGCCCCAAACTCGACCTCCATCACTAAAACTTTACTGAGGAGTTTTAATCAACACAAACAGAGAGCATTGTGGGAGCTCATGTAGAGTCACCTGCAGAGAACAAAAGAAGAAAGCTCCATTCAACTTTCTGCAGATTTCATGAGACATTCACCATCATTTTAAGACAGTAACACCAAAAAGATGTCTTCTCCTCTCATTCCTCGCTCCTTTATTAAGCATTTAGTCCAGGAAGTAGACAGAGCCCGTCAGAAAATACAGGGATTCTTGTTAAGAAGAAGAAAGTTCGAAGACACACAGGTGAACACATGCACGTGCATTTTGGAGAGGTAGCCAGTCAGTGCCGGCACCAGGGAGCAGTTCGGGTTATGTGCCTTGCTCAAGGGCACCTCGGCAGTGCCCAGGACTTGGAACTGCCACCTCTCCAGCTACCAGTCCACTCCGTATTTTGTTTGGTCCCAAGGCCAAATCCCTACAGACTGAGCCACTGCTGCCCCATGTTCATTTTAGCTGAACATTTATTTGACCTTTTAACTATATTTAAGTAAATACGATAAACTTAATCCACAGACATCATTTTTCTTTACTGTTTTAGCCCCAAATCATAAAAAGTCCAATTTTTTATTTCATAAATCTAGAAAACATCGTAAACGGAACATAAACCGGAAACACAATCAAATAAAAACAGTGTAAAGTTAGTTTTCAAAAGCTCACTTGTCTTTGTATGATTTTTGATATTGCACTATGGTCGTAGTGTAACTTCTTAAACACTTTATATATTTGCTTGTTTTTAATTCATATTTTGTTGTAATTTTCTTTTCCATTCTGCTTGGTTGTTTGTGATCCTCTCACACTCTATATTTATAACGTCTCATTCACTCATTATCTGGCCAAAGAGTTTCCCATAAAGTTAATAAACGTACCTCTTATCCAATAACCCTAAAAAACAACAGAAATATTGATCATTTATAAAATAAGGAAGATATTAAAAAGCTAGAAATCGGTTCTAACCTAGGCTTCTGTTGATCGTTGACAATTCACTGAAACTAGATTTAAATTCAACGTTTTTCCATTTATTTATCTTTGTGGAGAAAAACACGGACTCGACTCCAGACAATAATTTTTATATCATATTTTCATGTTACAATAATTAGCGTCATATTCATCAGACTCATAAATAGATCAGTTGATTCTTCATAGTTAGAAGTCATATCACAGCGTGTATATACACATACAGATTTAAACATTACAAACAAAACAAAGCAACGGGCCGAGTCACTGTCCAGCACATAGACCGATCCCGCTCAGTCAGTCTCAGTGAAAGAGGGAAAACCTTCATGTGTTTCAGTGCAGCTAAACCCTTAACTATTAAGTGTTTAAAATTAGATTTACACTGTGACATCAAGATCATATTTCTTTTTACATTCACCTCATTTAAATATTTAATAATGCCATTACGTTTGGGTCTTAAGGATCTGAGGTTGAATAAAAGCTGCCTGAAAACAAGTCAAGTTTTTCTCATTCGATCTGAGAAGTTCTGACTGAAATGTATATTACTTTGCAGAGTACAAACAAAAAAATGAAGCAGAAATGTACAGGCAGTTACAACATAAAATGCACAGTCTGCTACCAGCATAATATTCAGGATGTAGTCAAAGCCCGGTCACCAGAGGCAGCCTGTGCCAGAGGTTCAGCCCAGGACGTAGTCAGGGTCCATGTAGCAAACACAGGCAGAGCCTGACAGGAAGCGTGAGTGTTGAAAACTCAACTTTTTGTTACAGATTTTTAAGATACAGTCAAAATAAAATGTTGTTTCAAGCAGGAAGTAGACCGAGCCCAACAGAAAACACTTATTTTTTTTGCACCGTTTGGTGTCCCCAGTAGGGCTGGAAATAAGTCACACAAAAAAGTAATAGTGCAAGACAAACAGTTCATGTGATTCAACAGAGCTGAATTATCCAAAACAAACAAAGCAAAGAGACGAGACATTTGAGTTTCCATTTCAGAGACATTTCCAACCCAGACTTCAATAAATCAGACGCCCCGGAGGATGTGAAGGCAAACGCAAAACCAACTTTTTAAAAAGCAGTGAATAATTTAGATCCTTTTAACTAAACGAGCGTTGAATGTGTTATATTTTCATGCCTTTAAATTATACATAATCTGATCAATGTATTACATTTATATTGTTTGGATAAAACCCCAAAAACACCAAGTCCTAAATGCATTACAGATGAGGACAGTCTTTAAAATCCAGCAAATACCCTGAACCATGACTTTCCTGTAACATTTAGTGACAGGAGACGGAGGTGCGTTTCCAACAAGGATCTTTTGTTTCATTGCAGAATAAATTAAAAATGCAGAAATGTCCCACATTATAACCAGGCGTGTCTTTCCAACATCCACACAAGACACAAATCATGTTCAGGACATACCCATGGCCCAAAAACAACCGCAAAACTAAATTAATGGAAGGAACAAAAGTCAATCAATTAACATGTGATTACAGTTTGTGCTCCATGACATAGCCATGGCCGATGAACACTGATTAAAGTTCAAGGGAGTTATCAGAAAATAATGTGAATATTTATATCATTCTCTTTATTTAACTGTCTTCTCACAGCATGGTGTCGCACATCGTTATTTGCGTTGAAGGTTTGTTAGCAGAAGCTGCAGACCTGGACATCTTTCTTTGAATTGCTCGCTGATTATTGTAGGTGTAGCAGCTTGGCTGAGACTAACTCCCATGTATAAATGGAAATCTTACTCTATTCTCTTTATGTGTTTGTGTCTAAGAGACGAAAAGGGGAAACCGTTCAGAAATGTGGCCAAAAAAGTCATATTGAGCCCAGGTAAAATAAATACCAAAGCTGAACCTCTTCAATCCAGGTCATAGACAGACCCCCCCCCCAAACCCCGGGGCATTTACTACTGAAGTATTTAGTTGCAGACAGGAAGCCCAGTAAATAGCCAGATCACAACAGAGTTACTGCACATAAACAAGAAAATAAACCATTCACTCAGTTATACACCAGGCAAATGTTTTCCAGGACATAGCCAGGACCCAGGAGACAGACAGAATCTTCATACAGAAACAAGCATAAAGTAAAGCATTATAGTCAGTTACAATGTTTGTTTTCCAGGTTGTAGCCAGGGCTCAGAGGAACTGAGTGGTGCAGTCTAATTACAGTACATTCAATAGCGACACAAATGAGCTGACCAAACGTTTCCATTCCCTCCTGTCTTAAGCTTCTTCTTCACAACATACCGTCTCCTCTTTCCTTCGAGAGACGACCGTTCTGAGGTCACAAACGCAACGAATGAAAGAGGAAGAAATGTTGGTGCCAGGTGTTAGTCTGAGCCCAGCCCAAACTCTCCAGCTGAGGTGATCAACAGTAGTGGGAAGGAAAGCGAAGGGACGGATGTTACCAGGTGATAGTCTCACCCCGACCCGGCAGCACCGCCACCGGGACTCTCTTTACTGAGACGGACTAATTCCTGGGACAAAAGCTCCAGGTCCTGCAGAGAAAGTGGTTATTGTGTTAAAATACATTTCTAAAACGGAGCAGATAAACTCCACCACAGACAGACCATAATATCTCAGTTTAACAACAGGAACTGTTTCTGTCCTCTGTCAAGCAGTGTGTGTGTGTGTGTGTGTGTGTGTGTGTGTAACCTGGACCTCCCTCTGGGTGATGTGTCCTCCTACGCACTCCTCAAAACACGGCTACACCCCCCCGCTTCAGATAGCAGACATGTTTAAAACGGTGCTGTTCCTGCTCATTGTCAT
The DNA here is from genome assembly GCF_036324505.1 of Eleginops maclovinus. Lineage (NCBI taxonomy): Eukaryota > Metazoa > Chordata > Actinopteri > Perciformes > Eleginopidae > Eleginops > Eleginops maclovinus. The sequence goes on along the minus strand of NC_086349.1, from coordinate 26,028,635 downwards.
GGGAACAGTAACCACCACACACTAACACACGCTCACACGACACACACACACACACACACACACACACACACACACACACACACCTTTATGTTCTGCCCATCGTGCTGAGTTAAGCCGTTACGTAATGTTGTCTAACATTAAACTACATTACCCAGAAACCCCTTTGAGGCAGGTATGTCACACTGCTCAGTCTTGTGTGTGTGTGTGTGTGTGTGTGTGTGTGTGTGTGTGTGTGTGTGTGTGTGTGTGTGTGTGTGTGTGTGTGTGTGTTACCTTCTGCAGGTGCATGTTCTTGGTCAGCTGCTCCTCCAGCATGTTCTGCAGCTTCTTGTTCATCTCTCTCAGGTTCTCGTCTCCCGGCTTCACCAGGTCCCGGAGCACCGAGCCCAGACCTCCTCTCTCCCCCAGAGAGCCTCCATGACCACCGTGTCCCCCGTGGACTCCGTGACCTCCCACCGCGCTGCCCGACACATCTGAGGAGAGGAGGAGAGGACTGAGTGAGTGTCTCCAGAAGAATCACGAGAAACGCTCTCAGTTTGGGTTTGCTCTGCTGTCAGACTGAGGTAGAAGTTCATTTGGACTCGTATCGCTCTCCTAAATCTCACTTATATTTCTCTTAAACTGCTGTTAGAAAAGTAACAAATCAGAGATGTCAACTCGTGATGCACCATTACGTTCTTAACCGACCACACCTGCTCTTTCCCTGCAGGTGAGCTGGAGGATTAATCCCACTTTTATCATAAATTGGAAGCGTGTGGAAGAGACCAAACATAAGGAAACGTTGGTGAATCCCAGGAATAAATGTTGTACTTAAAAAGGAGGAACAGATGTCGGATTCACACATAAACCAGAGGAACTGTGTCTGTTTATCGCCTGCTGCATGTGGCCCAAAGTACTGATCATTAAACCCGATAGCAAAGCTGTAATGAACCTGTTGCTCCTGCAGGTTTCAGCTCAATCACTGCAACTTTTTTAAATGTGTTTTAAAGACAGCTCCCTTAAAGCTCCCAAAAATAATTTGCAGAGATCTGTCCGGAGGGGACGATGAGTAGAGGGAATAAAAGTCTGACTGAAGGGGGAAACTCTTCAGCTACACGGACAATCTGTTGGTGTCCCGATGGAGCTCGTTGTTAAACCACGAGCAGCTCCCTCTCTCTCCTCGTCTTTCCTCAATCAATCCATCCGTCTGTCTGTGTCTTCCTCGAGGGGTCGACAGCCGCATGGCGTCAGCCCATCTCAGATCAGATAACACCACTCAGTCTACAGTTACACCTGCAGCAGCTCCGTTAGCATACACTGCATAGGTTAGCACGTTAGCATGCTAACATCAGAGTAGCTAATTAGCAGTGAAGACACATTTAGATGGAATCTCAATAACAGGGGTTTGTTCGTAAAGCAACGTACTGGACACGATAAAGAACCCGATGATCAGCATCAGTATTTACTCAGAGGGGCACAGAAATTAAACCACATTTCAACAATATCTAAGTAGTTTAAAGACACATTAACACAGGTAATAAAACCTGAGCATGAATAAAAGGCCCTGTTATGCTTTTGTGTGTTTTCCCTCTCCTGTAGTGTGTTCTGTAGGTTTAAGTGCATGTAAACGGTCTGCAAAGGCTAAAATCCCAGAGTTGAAGGAGTTTTTTTTGTTGTGATTTTGTGTTTTTTGCCCAGCAGGAAGCATAGAGACACGACAGATGGCACGAGTAAAAACAAGTTTGTGGTACGACTCGGTGCTGCATGTGATACCACCGATTAAGCGACTGCCTTTGACATGTGACGGCTGCGTTAGAGGGTCTGTGAACGGGCCGACACACCTGACGTCGGGGGTAGTTTAACTTCTGGCATGTTAATAGAGTTGTAGGTATAAAGAGCTCATCAAATCCGCTGCACCGGGAGTCTGTCTGGATACGTTTGGCCACATACTGTGTACCATTTATCCTCATCATCCTCCTCCTCCTCCTCCTCCTCCTCCTCCTCCTCCTCCTCTCCCTCGGAAACTCTGACCTCCCGCTGTAACGAGATGATGAATGTGATGTCTGCAGAGAGCTGACAGTAAACAGCTGTTGACGCTCCTCAGGAGTCCACTACCTGTCAGGCGAGCTGAGGGGGGTCATTCACAGAGAGGCTGATTTACAGGGGGGGGTGGGTATTATTATTTAGGGTTTATTTACACAGCAGGAAGTAAAGAAGTAGTTTAAATGGTTTTGGGTGTTGGTCTTTACATGTGAGAGGATAGAAGACGAGAGGATGAGACAAGAGAAGAGGAAGTTAAGGGAGGAGGACGTAAGGAGAGGGTACAAAAGATGAAACAAGGAGAAAGGAGACAAGAGAAATGTTGAGACATGATGAAAGGACATAAGGAGACAAGGAAGGAAAAAACATGTAATAACCAGAAAGGAGACAAAGGAAGAAAGGAGACAAAGGAAGAAAGGAGACAAAAGATAAGCAAGCAGTGAAGGAGGGAGGAGAGCAGAGGAAAGGAAAGAAGGGAAGGTGAGGACAGAAGTTAACAGAGGAGGACATAAAACAGGTAAGAGGAAAGAAAGGAGAGAGGAAAGAAAGGAGAGAGGAGAGGAAACGACAAGATAAGAGGAGACAAGGGAAGAAGGGAAGGGAGGCAGACAGGGGGGAAGGGAAGGAAACGAGAGGAGAGGAGAGATGTTGATTTGTGTGTTTTTATGAAGATCAGTTGTCAATAAGACATCTTTACAACCAAACACACACTTACTCATCACATCTGATGTCATAAAATTAGACTGTGTGAGTGTGTGTGAGTGTGTGTGTGTGTGTGTGTCAGCTGCGTAAAAAACCACACAAACAGAGACACAGATGAAGGGGGAGTAGGGTTAAAAAGGAAAGGAATGACAGAAAGATCAAATGAATCGGAGAAAAGAGAAACTGTTCATCATGTGGAGGCAACACACACACACACACACACACACACACACACACACACACACACACACACACACACACACACACACACACACACACACACACACACACACACACACACACACACACACACACACAGCAGGTGCTGACGGTGCAGTTTGAGCTGTAAATATTTTACATCAGAACTCGTGTATCTGTGTTTTACTGCCCGATGACTTACAGCCCGTCAGCTGCTGCTCATCGGACCTGTTTCTACCAGAGGAAAAACATTCAAATGAAAAAGCGAAATTCCCACTGTGAATAAAGTCTGAAAAAATAACCCAAAAAGATGGAACAAATCCTAAAATGATCTGGAAAAATCTGAACAAAAATAAGGGAAATGAATCAAAAAAACAGATTGGAAAAATGTTTGTTTAATGGCCAACTTTCTTTTTCAAAATCTGAATGAAATTGTCCGAATATAGGCGAACATCTCGTAGAATATGAAGCATTTCTGCAGATAAAACGATTCTACAGTTCATAAAGGAATCACAAATCTCTACAGCTGTGATATGAATCAGATCAGATATAGTAATACTATTTCACATTTACAGGAAATACTTTACAGCACAACAACGACTTTTACTCTTCTGACTTTACTGTCTGATATTAGGTATTTATTTTCGATGACTTCTGGGGATTTAAAGGATGCTTTTTCACCACAAGGATTATTTGGTTCTTGGTTGGGACAAAAATAATTAGATATTTACTTGATAAAGTAGTTCTTCCTCCTGCTGTTATAAATCAGCCGCTGTGTTTATGAATCATGGGGGATCAGGGGGGCTTCTACCTGCTGGGACCTCCACCATTTCCACTGATTTAGCTGTCATTTTTATCCAGAAGCAGTTGATATAATAGTCAAACATTTGAATGCACACTAGATTATTTTACGTCAGCTTTCAGATGCGACTTGGAGTATTTTCCCAGCATGGTAGTTGTACTCTCCTGCAGTTTCTGATCTGATTCCTACTTTGTTTCTGAACAGGAGCTGACGACGTGCCCTCAAGCAAGGCAGCAAACCTCCAACCTGCTCTCCATTAGATTAACACTGTTGCCTAGCAACGCTGCGGCGGGTTCCAATCAAGGTGACACGCTCGCTCGACGCGTCGAATTCTAACTGAATGTAAACGAGCGCTGGATGTATATAACGCTGTGTGTGAGAGGGTGTTGAATATTTGATACTGCAGCTGTTTGACACACACACACACACACACACACACACACACACACACACACACACACACACACACACACACACACACACACACACACACACACACACACACACACACACACACACACACACACACACACACACACACACACACACACACACACACACACACACACACACACACACACACACACACACACACACACACACAGTCCAGCGTGCAGGAGCAGCTCTGGGTTTTACTGGCCGTTAGATTTAGCATTATTCCAGCGATAATGGCAGTGGGACAGAGAGAGGGAGAGGAGAATTAAACCAGTCAGACATGAAATTGAAAACAGTGGGAGAGAAACGAGGAGAGAGAAGGAAAACGGGGGAGGGGGGGGGTAACTTTTTGTACAGGACATTTTACACACAGTCATTCACAGAGTTTTAGACATATTTAAAGTCATTGTTTACGAAGTGAGTAAATGGCTTATCGGTGGCATATCAGAGAGGGTTTGACACTTTTTAAAGGAACCCTCTCCTGCTGATGTTCAGGTGTATATCAGTATGTAGAGTCTCTACTTTAAAGAGTCCTCTCCTGCTGATGTTCAGGTGTATATCAGTATGTAGAGTCTCTACTTTAAAGAGTCCTCTCCTGCTGATGTTCAGGTGTATATCAGTATGTAGAGTCTCTACTTTAAAGAGTCCTCTCCTGCTGATGTTCAGGTGTATATCAGTATGTAGAGTCTCTACTTTAAAGAGTCCTCTCCTGCTGATGTTCAGGTGTAAATCAGTATGTAGTGTCTCTACTTTAAAGAGTCCTCTCCTGCTGATGTTCAGGTGTATATCAGTATGTAGAGTCTCTACTTTAAAGAGTCCTCTCCTGCTGATGTTCAGGTGTATCAGTATGTAGAGTCTCTACTTTAAAGAGTCCTCTCCTGCTGATGTTCAGGTGTATCAGTATGTAGTGTCTCTACTTTAAAGAGTCCTCTCCTGCTGATGTTCAGGTGTATATCAGTATGTAGAGTCTCTACTTTAAAGAGTCCTCTCCTGCTGATGTTCAGGTGTATATCAGTATGTAGTGTCTCTACTTTAAAGAGTCCTCTCCTGCTGATGTTCAGGTGTATATCAGTATGTAGTGTCTCTACTTTAAAGAGTCCTCTCCTGTTGATGTTCAGGTGTATATCAGTATGTAGTGTCTCTACTTTAAAGAGTCCTCTCCTGCTGATGTTCAGGTTCATATCAGTATGTAGAGTCTCTACTTTAAAGAGTCCTCTCCTGCTGATGTTCAGGTGTATATCAGTATGTAGTGTCTCTACTTTAAAGAGTCCTCTCCTGCTGATGTTCAGGTGTATATCAGTATGTAGTGTCTCTACTTTAAAGAGTCCTCTCCTGTTGATGTTCAGGTGTATATCAGTATGTAGTGTCTCTACTTTAAAGAGTCCTCTCCTGCTGATGTTCAGGTTCATATCAGTATGTAGAGTCTCTACTTTAAAGAGTCCTCTCCTGTTGATGTTCAGGTGTATATCAGTATGTAGTGTCTCTACTTTAAAGAGTCCTCTCCTGCTGATGTTCAGGTGTATATCAGTATGTAGCGTCTCTACTTTAAAGAGTCCTCTCCTGCTGATGTTCAGGTGTATATCAGTATGTAGTGTCTCTACTTTAAAGAGTCCTCTCCTGCTGATGTTCAGGTGTATATCAGTATGTAGAGTCTCTACTTTAAAGAGTCCTCTCCTGCTGATGTTCAGGTGTATATCAGTATGTAGTGTCTCTACTTTAAAGAGTCCTCTCCTGCTGATGTTCAGGTGTATATCAGTATGTAGTGTCTCTACTTTAAAGAGTCCTCTCCTGCTGATGTTCAGGTGTATATCAGTATGTAGTGTCTCTACTTTAAAGAGTCCTCTCCTGCTGATGTTCAGGTGTATATCAGTATGTAGTGTCTCTACTTTAAAGAGTCCTCTCCTGCTGATGTTCAGGTGTATATCAGTATGTAGAGTCTCTACTTTAAAGAGTCCTCTCCTGCTGATGTTCAGGTGTATATCAGTATGTAGAGTCTCTACTTTAAAGAGTCCTCTCCTGCTGATGTTCAGGTGTATATCAGTATGTAGTGTCTCTACTTTAAAGAGTCCTCTCCTGCTGATGTTCAGGTGTATATCAGTATGTAGTGTCTCTACTTTAAAGAGTCCTCTCCTGATGATGTTCAGGTGTATATCAGTATGTAGTGTCTCTACTTTAAAGAGTCCTCTCCTGCTGATGTTCAGGTGTATATCAGTATGTAGAGTCTCTACTTTAAAGAGTCCTCTCCTGCTGATGTTCAGGTGTATATCAGTATGTAGTGTCTCTACTTTAAAGAGTCCTCTCCTGCTGATGTTCAGGTGTATATCAGTATGTAGTGTCTCTACTTTAAAGAGTCCTCTCCTGCTGATGTTCAGGTGTATATCAGATAAGTAGAGTCTCTACTTTAAAGAGTCCTCTCCTGCTGATGCTTCAGGGTATATCAGTATGTAGAGTCTCTACTTTAAAGAGTCCTCTCCTGCTGATGTTCAGGTGTATATCAGTATGTAGAGTCTCTACTTTAAAGAGTCTCCTGCTTTAATGTCAAAAGCTCTTTATGTTTCTCAGACTGCCTGTGCTGCAGCTCCTCTTTTCACCCTCTGTCTGAAACCAGACCCCAGTCTGCTCTGATTGGTCAACCAGCATAGAGATGTCCCGCCCCTTTGCTTATCACGTACAATGTGTCTGGGCACTAGCCAATAGAAGCACTATGTTAGGAAGTAAACAATGACTTATTTCTCTGGCGATCGACTCATCAAAAGCTCAGATTGTCCTCGTTTCTTATCCGTAATGTTCAGACTTTTGCCGCTTCAATGTGAGAGAGTAGATACTTACTTTAATATGATCAACTGTTGAAATAAAAGTGAAACCAGAATAGAAAAAGCTGTAGTTCCTCTTATTATAGTTATAGTTTAATACAGCATTATTCATGTGTGTCTGCAGCAATGCTCATTATAAAGAACAGGAGAGGAGGGGGAGGAGGAGGAGGGGGAGGGTATTTAATTGAAAAATAAATCAGCTGATAGTTTGAGGAGTTATTAAAAAACACTTGTCACACACCCACACACCCACACACACACCCACACACCCACACACACACACACACACACACACACACACACACACACACACACACACACACACACACACACACACACACACACACACACACACACACACACACACACACACACACACACACACGGCATCAGCTAAGAATAGCAGCACTGAGGCAGAGGACTCTCACAGAGAGACGGACTAAATGTTGGATATGATATTTCAGACTGTAGATACCCTGCTGCATGTGCGCATCATTGATCAGCGACCACACGGTGTTGTTTCCCCGGCTGTGTGTCCGTGGAAAGCGGTGTGTGGCGGTAATTGAGGCCGTGGATTAAAGTGGTTGTAATGAAGTGTCATTTTCAGATGAACGACGTGCTGAGGCGGCAAGCTTTCTGCCGACGAATGCACTTTTATCAGGACCTGGTTTAGTTCTGAACACTGAGAACCAGGGGGGTCATAATGTGGTGTTGCTTAAAGCTATTATAAGACGGGTAGTCAATGATTTGTCTGCAAAATAACGTCAAAGTATAATCCGAGCATTTGAAGACGCTGCAGAAGAAGGAGAGGCTGTTAGCAGCAATGTATTCTTTCTACATCACGTGAAGGATTCAGTAAAGAGCTTCTTTCAGATTTGAGAAGTCTGAACGTGTAACTACAACTCTAAAAACACAGGATCCTACATTTCCCATAATGCAACTGAACAGTGTCTTTTTATTAGACACTTTCTGCCTGGTGAACTAGGGCTGCACGATTATGGCCAAATTGATAATCACGATTATTTTAATCAATGTTGAGATCACGATTAAATATCACGATTATTTGTTAGATTTTAACCAAAACATTTTTTATTGACACAGAGGCTCATTATTCCTGCTTTCACATCCAGGTGCTACATCCCTGTGCATCAAAATAAAATAGGTCTATATCTCGTCCACACTACTGCGTTTTCGTTTTAATCCGGAGTTTTAAAACGAAAACGTGACCATTCACGCATACTGGGCATGCGCGTGCCGGTTGCAGTTGCAGCATTATAAAATGCAGAATTTACCTGCACAACAACTGCTACCACAGACAACAAGGTCAACAGCGCTTTCACTTCGTTATCCATGTTTACCACTGGTAGTCAAGGCTGATCCGACCCGATACCCAGCTGATCTGACCCGATACCCAGCTGACCCGATACCCAGCTGATCTGACCCAATACCCAGCTGATTTGAATTTTTCCGGGTAAGGAAGGGTCACATGGTAGGAGCGTGGCAAATCAGAGAAGGATACTCGTGATCGATAAGACCCAATCAGAAAGCGCTCATGGGTGCCTACGTTAGCGTTTCCAAAAGTCTGCGTTTCTGCCTGTCCACACTAAGCAGCAGCCCCGGGGCCAGCAGCGTTTCCAAAAGCCTCCGTTTTAAAACGAAAACCCAGTATTGTGTATTGTGTTGTATACGACGCTTGTTTTCTCCATCACTCGCTAGAAGCGCTAGATTGGCTTTGGAAAAAAACGTTGATACTGAGCGTTCTATGAACCGAATGACACATTTCAAATATCGCTCGATCACGCGATTTTGATCGTGGGAAGCCAAAATCGTGATCGTGAATCAAAATTTGATTAATTGTGCAGCCCTATGGTGAACCGCAACAACTTTCAGCTTTTTTGCCTCCATTACCTCCAGGAATATATTGGAATATGTTAACATGTTGCCCAACAATCATCCACGCCTTTCAAATATTGCTTTCAGTTTCATACTTTATATTCTAGTGTTACATTTTCACTCTGTTGAATTAAACAAAACTCACTCATTTCTGGACATTTTACTGACTTTCTCATTTAATCTGTGCTCATCACCAATGTTACTCATGATCTGTGTGTGTGTGTGTGTGTGTGTATGTGTGTGTGTGTGTGCGTTGCGTTACCTATACGGCTGTCCATCACGTAGGTCTCTATGATGGAGCTCTTCCTGCAGATGTCTTCAGCCATCGACGAGCAGCTCACCTCCAGGTGTTTCACCTGAAGGAGGAAAATGTTGAGATGTTTCAAAAAGTAGAACATCTTCATAACCTTTATTACTAAAACTAAAAAAGTATAAGTATCTATTTCTATGCACTAGGATTTTACCTAACCAGGTAACAGAAACCAAAATGCAGATTTCCCCCGTAAAATGTTAAAGTGATGCCAGAAAACAGTTTCTCTGTTTGTCAGAAAGGGTTTAATGAGTCCAGAAATATGGAGATGTGGTCAGATGTCTGTTCAGATGTCTGGTCAGACGGCAGAGACAGCTTACGGAGAATAAATAGGGGATGGATGTCCGGTGGGTCTGCCGGGGACGAGTGGCAGGCAGCAGGCTGACACTGAAACTGAGATTTCTGATCCTTTCTTTACTCTCCTTTTTTCTGGAGAGGAAGTGAAGAAACCAGAGCTCTGGATTTATTTGTAGTTTGAGGTGCAATATATGACTCCGCAGCTTTAAGACGTGAAGACTATTATTTTCCGCTTCGCTCAAATGCAGGATTTACACCTGAAAGTGGGCGGGGCTTTGTATAACTTCCTGAAAACAGACGACTACTGATCAAAATTAAGTGTCCGTGAGTAACGCGTCGATCACCCATCAGATGAATTGTTGCAGCGTCTTCAGAGACCCGGCCCCGACCCCGCAGAGGAGACATCAGAAACGTTGAATGCTGCAGAGGATATTAATAATGCATCTACAAACATAAACCTCCTTCTAAAAACAGGAGGAACTTTTTTATCATTGACCCGACTGTCGACTCGAGGCATCAAATGAAGCGGTGAAATGTCACGAGGCAGCACGGAGACGTTAGAGCAGGACAGGGTGAAGGTTTGCTTGACTTTGTACACATCTTGATGTTGTTTTTTATCAGCGGGGTTCAGTGAGAGACTGACAGGTCTGTCTGCAGCTCATAGAGTCTAATTGTGACCCTGGAGATGTTGAGTACCTCAAATTGTTATGTTAGAATTGTATAGCACAGGTCCCCAGCATATTGAAACAGCTGGATGCTAACTTGCAATTTTCACAATTAGCATACTATGCATAAATTTGCATACACCGATAATAGTTTAAAAATTGCTTGGCCAACTTAGACAATACTTTAGTGGTTTTGGGGGTTATTGGGCATGCTGAGTCCATTTATGACATTCTCAGGATAAAAAAATCCAGTTTTAACCAGAAAATGGCCGTTTTTGTACTCCTGATCGGCTGCTTTTGATACATTTTTGTCGATCTTTAAGTCTTAGGACACTCAAAACTGGATTCAAAATCCTCAATATAACTCAAAAACACACCAAAATTTGTCAAATCGGTCAAGCCACTCTTTTAGCTGTTGTCTGCATAAGCTAATTGTGCAAATTGCTCAACATATGCAAGTTAGCATCCAGCAGTTCTGATGTGCTGGGGACCCGTACTATACATTTCTAACATCAAACTATGGTGCACATTTTCAGGTTCGAACTGCTGGCATGTAGACTAATAGAGATGGACAGGTGGGATGTGGCGGCTCACCTTCTCCTCCAGCATCCATTTTTCCTGCTGAACCTCGGCCAGACGCTGGAACAACTCCCCGACCTCGTCATCAGATAACTCAGCTGGACGCTGAGACTGAGGGCTGCCTCCTCCAGACTGAGACACAGAAAGCAGAAAAAACGTGATTAGATATCATCAGGCAAAGACAGAGAGAAATATGTCTTCAGGTTGTTCTCACTTGCAGCCTTTTTAGGTGTGAAATGCACGCGTCAATAACAGGGCTTATAGAGCGGTGCATGGAAACGAGTCAAATATTGTGAAGTCATGTGACCGTGCTGTAATTCCTTTATAGCCCAACATTAGCCGCCTTTAGCTTAGCGGTGGTGACGTGAAGTCATGTGACCGTGCTGTAGTTCCTTTATAGCCCAACATTAGCCGCCTTTAGCTTAGCGGTGGTGACGTGAAGTCATGTGACCGTGCTGTAGTTCCTCTATAGCCCAACATTAGCCACCTTTAGCTTAGCGGTGGTGACGTGAAGTCATGTGACCGTGCTGTAGTTCCTTTATAGCCCAACATTAGCCACCTTTAGCTTAGCGGTGGTGACGTGAAGTCATGTGACCGTGCTGTAGTTCCTTTATAGCCCAACATTAGCCACCTTTAGCTTAGCGGTGGTGACGTGAAGTCATGTGACCGTGCTGTAGTTCCTTTATAGCCCAACATTAGCCTCCTTTAGCTTAGCGGTGGTGACCTGAAGTCATGTGACCGTGCTGTAGTTCCTTTATAGACCAACATTAGCCACCTTTAGCTTAGCGGTGGTGCCGTGAAGTCATGTGACCGTGCTGTAGTTCCTTTATAGCCCAACATTAGCCACCTTTAGCTTAGCGGTGGTGACCTGAAGTCATGTGATCGTGCTGTAGTTCCTTTATAGACCAACATTAGCCACCTTTAGCTTAGCGGTGGTGACGTGAAGTCATGTGACCGTGCTGTAGTTCCTTTATAGCCCAACATTAGCCTCCTTTAGCTTAGCGGAGGTGACCTGAAGTCATGTGACCGTGCTGTAGGTATCATAAACGTGTTTGCCACAAAGTTTATTTCTGCAACAACCAAAAAACCTGAAATAGATGTTAGAGGCGGATGCATTTACACCTTTTCAACTTCTGGCTGGATATGTCGTGACTGGACGTTTGTCCAATCTCTTATTTGTTGTGTGATGCTGTTGTTAATGACGACCGCCGAAACACAGCAAACTGACCTGACGGTGGCCTCAGCAGTCTCGTGTTTTTGACAGAAAACTCAGTTACATAAAACGGACCTGTCTGCTCTATTTACAGTGTTTCTATCAATAGAAACACACACACACACAAGATGAGACACTATGGGGGGTAAAAATAACAGCCGAGGGACTTCAAAGACTCTGTTAAAACAAAAGTCAACTGTAATGATGACGCAAAAACAGAGAGGAGTGAAAATCGAAGGAGAATACGATGAAGGAGAGGGAGCGAGAGAGAGAGAGGAGGATGGGATGTTTCATTTCAGTAGGTTTGGGTATCAGTTTTGCGTTCCAGGCTTTTAACAAGTGTATTTGTACTGTGGAATCAGGGCATTTTACCATATAGGCCTTTGGAGATTGACTCCTTACTTAAAATTGTCAAAACTGTCTCACAGGCTCCACCCACCTTGTTCTGATTGGTCGGCTGGGACTCCTTCATCATGTCTCTGTAGGAGAAGGAGGAGACGGAGGACGAGTCTCCGGTCTGCTGAGTCCGACTGGGACTGTTGATCTCTGACAGAACCAGCTCCTCCAGACCTGCAGAGAGAGAAATATTGGTCAACCATGTAGAGGTAGAGCAGCAGCAAAATGTATTTTAGACACCTAAAAGAGAGGATGGAACTTTTTTATGCTGGGGGAAATTTATTATGACAATGAAATCCTTTTAGGTCAGTGGCCAGAAACTTTAATGCAGTGGACTATCCCTTTTAGACGTTTCTGTTATTATCACTTTAAGACCCCGAACCCACCCTTTAATGCAGTGTACTGTCCCTTTAATACACAGAACCCACCCTTTAATGCAGTGTACTGTCCCTTTAATACACTGAACCCACCCTTTAATGCAGTGTACTGTCCCTTTAATACACTGAACCCACCATTTAATGCAGTGTACTGTCCATTTAATACCCTGAACCCCCCTTTTAATGCAGGTGCTGTCCCTTTAATGCCGTGCACTGTCCCTTTAATGCAGTGCACTGTCCCTTTCTTTAATGCAGTGCACTGTCCCTTTAATGCAGTGCACTGTCCCTTTAATGCAGTGCACTGTCCCTTTCTTTAATGCAGTGCACTGTCCCTTTAATGCAGTGCACTGTCCCTTTATTGCAGTGCACTGTCCCTTTAATGCAGGTGCTGTGAGTGGGCAGAGGGATAAGTAGGCTACTTTAAAATGTCTGATTCTCAGGTTTGTGCAGAAGAGCCTTTTAAACATTTATCACTCATAGATTATACATGATGCTGAGGACTGCCCTGCACCGTTTTGAGAGAGAGAGACAGAGAGAGAGAGAGACAGAGAGAGAGAGTGTGTGTGTGTGTGTGTGTGTGTGTGTGTGTGTGTGTGTGTGTGTGTGTGTGTGTAAAATGCACATAATTAAAGGAAAGTCCAAGAAAGAAGAAGAAAGAAAGATGTGAAACAAGACAAACACTCTGTGGGTGAATCGATTAAAATGCAGAGAGATGTGAGAGACTGCGCAGGTGTGTGTTGTGTTTGTTTGTTTGTGTGTGTGTGTGTGTTTTGCCGGCAGACGCCACTGTGTCCAAGTCAGCTTTTGGAATCAGAGCGCTGCATTAAATATTGAGCAGCAGGTTCCGGACTGGGCCAGAATTTCCTGACGCAGGGCTAGCACACCGCCGATTATCGGACCCATCGGTCACGTTACAATCACATTTCAGCCACTTAGGACTCTCACACTCACACACACACACACACACACACACACACGCCAAGAACTGCCGTCTTTCCTTACTGAAGCATTTAAAGGGAGAATGCCGTCCATTTAGGAGGATTTAAATACTCTTCCGGTTAGATTCAATGTCACGTCAGGCTCTGCTCCACTGACGGTGAATGGAGCTCTGAGGTAGAGTAGATCCATTTGTTGCAGAGAAATGGGAAATGATTAAGACAAGGACAGTCTGTGGACAGGGTTTACCGCTCAAAATCCCCAGAAAATGTTTAAAATAAAACATGAATAAATGCTCGTTCCATTCCCCACTGTCCACGGGGATCAACAGCTGCAGAAGAGATGCTTAAAAGAGCAGAAACCTGCAGAAATACGACATGTATCTCCGTTTCATGCATCAAGGTGAGCCATGTTACAATATCCTCATGCACTTCATCATTCATTCACCAGTTCTCTTTCTGTCGGGTTTAAATATAGACACACACACATTTAGAAAAAGGTGTTCCACCGCCAACTCATCCAATCAGAACTGAATCAACAAACTAATAATTCAGTGTCAAAATCACAGCCTTTGCATCAAAAACACCAGATATTAAAACCATTCATAGACAGTCAGAGCTGGAGTCAGCATCTCTAGACTGGGGTTGTTCCTCTTATTAGTAACAGCTGAATCTGATCTGATTTAGTCCTAAAATCGTGGGTGTTTTTTGGCAGAGATACAGAGGGACAATAGTTGTTGATGGATGTTTGGTGATGAGACTTCCGGCTTTTCATTTCATTTTGTAAACGAGAAGAAGAGAACACTTCTAAGTGTTTCTCCCGCTGATTTTGACTAAGATTTGTTCTTATTTAAAAGTGTAATTAGCACTCTGAAAGCTTTACTTTTCTGTGGCTGCTCGGATTAGTACACGTGTTGTTTGATTTTCAAACAGAAGCGCTGGTAACGTTACTGTAGAAATTGGAGGTGAAGCTGGTGTCTTTCAGATGGGAGGCCGAAAAGCACGCTTGTGAGTGAACCCTGGATGTTTCTGCCTATGTTATCTCTGCACGTGGATTATCCGCATTGCTATTCCACTGTCGGACTGAGCGGTGAAGCTCATTCATACAAAGTGTGAGAGCAAGTATCTTACAGCTGGAGCTCATGGTGAAAAAACAAGGGGGGACAAATACAAAGTAGACCAAATGTACTGTATAGATAAGAGGCAAACGTTTTCGATGAAATGCTTAGAGGAGTCTCTGCCCAACGCCAAGCCAGAAAAAGATGCCATTTGATCAGAGGGCCTATTTTTTATCTAGCATTCTGTTAAGGCTGAATGTTGTCCAGAGACTTTGACAAGTGCATCTTAGTGGACATGTTAGAGCAGAGTGTGATGGGACAGCGCAGGGGGGATGGGTTTAACGGTGCGTTCAGGTACCTGTCCTGGTCTTGCTGTTGGTCAGGATCTCCTGCAGCCTCTCCTGCAGTTTGTCCGCTCTCTTCCTCTCCAGCTGCAGCTGCCGCTTCAAGTCCTTCAGCTGCACACACACACATAATCACACACACATGCAAAGAGTTAGAGATT
The DNA here is from genome assembly GCF_036324505.1 of Eleginops maclovinus. Classification (NCBI taxonomy): domain Eukaryota; kingdom Metazoa; phylum Chordata; class Actinopteri; order Perciformes; family Eleginopidae; genus Eleginops; species Eleginops maclovinus. The sequence goes on along the minus strand of NC_086349.1, from coordinate 26,013,438 downwards.
TACTTTCTAATTATTAGTTTCCATGCATGGCTGCTCTTAAATTAATCTGCAAAATATACTCATCTCCATTTAAATTCCACACTTTCTAAGCATCCACCTGTCTGTCTGTGTCTCTGTTAGTCCATCACTCTGCTGTGTGTGTGTGTGTGTGTGTGTGTGTGTGTGTGTGTGTGTGTGTGTGTGTGTGTGTGTGTGTGTGTGTGTGTGTGTGTGTGTGTGTGTGTGTGTGTGTGTGTGTGTGGAAACATCCGTCGATGCACATTTACTCACCGCTGCACTTCCCTTCTTCTCTAAAATCCTCTGCCCGTCCACAGTGTCCTTTATCTCCTGCAGAGAGACAACAACAGATCGATGGGGGTTAGAGAGAGACAGACATGAATATCACCACGCTTAAAAAATAAATACAGTTTATATTTCTCCTAGATACCGACGCAGATATAGCACCGTACCGCTGATTATGCATCTATTATCTTCCTGGTTTCTGATTTTAAGTTAATAGTGTATTTATGTCGCACCATTTCTGGAGAAGCAAAGCATACGATTTCAAATGTGTAAAAACATCTGAGGAGATAAGGGAAGGTCAGGATGTTCTCCAAAACCTGATCAGACTTCAGAATTTTGCACCTTATTGATATTTCATATGCTTTATGATTCATCTTTCCTTCTTTCTATTGCAGCTGCGGCACAAAAGTGTCCCTTGGGTTGAATAGGTCCATCTTTTCTGGAGACCTGTCTGAGAGTCTGACCCTTCAGAGCTCTAAAAGTATCACAGGAAGTACATTCTGAATTGGATTTGGTACTGCTGAAGATCTGTGTCACATGAGACCTTTGAGAGTGTGTGTGTCAGAGATGCAAAAGTGTTTGTGAGCTGATAAATGAAGTAGCTGTAGAAATCTCCAAAAAGAGATAAAAATTCAGGTTATATTTTTGAAGACAAGGCCCCGGAACCAGATCAGTTCTCTGCACCGATACCCTGAGTTTAAATCAGGGGATAAAACAAATGCATCTGTAGGTGAAACAGCCCTTTAATGTTCCTTTAAAGCTAAAACGATGCACTCTGAGTCTGATTTTAAAATAGGTCTCGACAGGATCTGTTACTGTAATTTGTCAAAGCTTAAATTCCTTTTAGACAACTCATTCTACTCTGAAATGCATTTACTACTTTGTACCACATTTGATGTACAGCATCTAATACTGATTCAAACCTAAATTAAGACTGATGTAAGGGAGCATTTAGAAGTGAGGGTTCGATTAGTTTTAGGGGCATTTGAGGTTGTAATATTGTACATGAACTCCCTCTAACTTTATATGTTTAAGTGAGATACTTTAAATACTTTCTGATTATTGACTCTCACTTCTCCACTGCTGGTAGAGGCATACTTAGTACATGTCGCAGTAGTACTTGTATGTAAGTTGTATTGGGAGAAGGTTTCCCCAGTTGTTACCTGTTTGAGTTTCTCCATGGCGGCGTTGTGTTCCTCCTTCTGTTTCTCCACCTCCTGCAGCTGCTGCTTCAAGCCCTCCATCTCCGACTGCTTCTCCTGCAGGACACACACACACAGAGAGGGCATTGTATTTTCCTCATACTCTGAATGACTACAGTACAAGGAACTGTGGATCTCTCCTACGTAGTCGCTTTTTTACTTCTGTTTCAGGGTGAAACTTTTAAATCCTGTATATCAACGTGACTGCACTGACGATTTGACTCTAAACAGTGGAATTTGACCTGACCTGAATTGTTTTTGGAGAAATACACTTTCAATTTCAATTCAATGCTAAATATTAGTAATATCCTTTAATCTACTTGTTTTGATGGATATGGACTCAGAAAAGTGTCAGTAAGAGTATGTGAAATCATTTCATTTGGGCAAATATGATTGATTATAAATCCATCAATCTCTGTCAATCCGTGAAGACATTTTTCAAGAGAAATTCTGAAGAAATAAACAAAAATAAATACAAAATTGGGAGCCCCTGTGGTTACACAGTACATGCACTGTTCCCATTTCTGCATAGCGCTTCAAATCCCATTCCCTTATTTACAAAGATAAGAAGACGCTTTCCAACTAAACTCAGGAGAGACAAAAGAAAAGGCAGCAACACTTCTTAGAAACTTTCCTTCCTCTGATCCCTGAGCTCTCCTGCTGAATGGAAATATTTAAAGAAGTCTAAACCTCCATTTCTGAGCGGTGCCCCCTCACTCTTAATCCAGCTGACTCTGGGATTCATTTAAAAAAATAGACACTACATTTAATTCCCCTCTAATCTTCTGCGGCTAATTAATTTGACTAAAAATCGACATTAAAAAAAAGCCTCCTCCAGGCTGCAGCCGCCCACCTGACGGAGAATAAAAGCAAACACGCGTCTCCTGAAACACACACACACACACACACACACACACACACACACACACACACACACACACACACACACACACACACACACACACACACACACACACACACACACACACACACACACACACACACACACACACACACACACACACACACACACACACACACACACACACACACACACACACACACACACACACACAGCATTGTGTTCATGTCAGCAAAATATTTATAGCCTTTATTATTATTTCTTAGATGTTTGGGGTTGTCCCTCTGCTGTAGTGTGTTCTATAGGTTTTAGTGCATGTTAACAGTCTACCAAGGCTAAAATCCCGCCCTCCCCCCCGGTCTGAAACGCCTCCATTGGACTCCTTTGTTTACTTCAGGAACATAATGACATCACTATGGAACACTCGTGCTCCTATTGGCTAGCGCTCCAACACATTGTACGTGATAGACTAAGGGGCGGGACATCTCTAATTGGTTGAGCAATAGCCGTCCAGCTAACCAATCAGAGCACACTGGCCTCTGGTTTCAGACAGAGGGTGAAAAGAGGTGCTGCAGCACAGGCAGTCTGAGAAAAATAAAGAGCTTTCTGAACATTAAAGCATGGATTTCTGTTTAACATACTAACATGAATATGTATGAGCTACAAACTACAGATCAACTTTGAAGTGAAGTGATGGATATGAAGAGATCAGAACCTTACAGTGGTTATTTTTAACACACCTTGATGAGTGTGTGTCAGAGAGAGGAACTTGTGGCATCTGCAACTCAAACCCACCACACTCTGCCTTCCTGCAGAACACCCGACCTGCTGCTAATTAGGCCTCCTCCATCATTAATTAACTTTTCCTATTAAGTTTCCTCGTTCAGCGCGTTGTAGCAGGCTGCTATCCAGGAGATAACACACACACACACACACACATCAGTGTCTGTCAGCCTCTGGAGTCCCTCTGGAACAAACCGTTTCCTCGGAGGGCCGCAGAGTCAGCCGGGTTATCTGATTGGCTGCAAGCACTTTGTTACATCCACACTGACATATCCCATGATGCACGGCGGGCGGTGCTTTATTGGTTCTTTATCAGACTGTAGTGATAACAAAGGTAGGTGCTTCCTTTAGGACAGAGTTAATTGTTTGGGGATAACAGGTTTATTCGGTTTTATGTGAACTCAGAATTCTTTTTTTTTTTTCACGTGTATTTATTAAGGCCCGAGCTTCTTTGGGAGTTTCAGTGTAAAGACAAACTTTTCTTCTCCTCAGTGGTAGAAATAAAGCAACAACAGAACCTGCACTAAATATACGTTTCATGTGCGTAAGGTAAGTCAGGAGAAGGCAAGTATTATTACTTTGCCTGTTCTACTATATATACTTTTTAATTAGATTATTATTACTAAAGCATTAATGTAACAGCAGGACTTCACTGTAGTTGTGGTACAGCTTGTTTTTTAAAAATACTTTTTGGGGGCTTTTTGCCTTTAATCGGATAGGACAGTGGAGAGTGACAGGAAAGTGGGAGAGAGAGTCGGGGTGGGATCCGGAAAGAACCACGGGTCGGGAACTGTGTCGCCGGCATACGGTGCAGGTGCCCCAGCCAGTTGCGCCACGGCCGGGGCCGGTACAGCTTGTTTTGAACTATAAACTTTTAGATTAATTAACCGATAGTTTGTCTTGTTAAAAAAATGGTGAAATAGTCACAGAGTTACCTAGAGACCAAAGTGACACCTTCACAACGTTTGTTTGGACTAAACCTTAAAAGTATTTCTACAAGAGAAAGCAGTTACTTCTGTCAACTAACAGACTATTCAAATAAAGGAGTAAATCTTGGTCAATAAAGTCATTTTAAGCCGTCAGACAAATTTAGTTAAGTAGAAGAAGAAAGAGATCATAAAACTCAACTGAGCTACACGTAACTCAAACGTAATGTAAAGAATATTGAGCGAACACACCGGATATTTCCTCTGTGTTGCAGCTCCGGGGGTTAAAATAATACAATACAAGGAGTCAATCCTGTCAAACAAGGAAAGAAACCACAGAAGAAGAAGCAGAACCCTAAACCAGAACCCTGAACCAGAACCCTGCTCCTGGATCTGTGGCAGTGTGTCTGAGGATAGACTGTGTGAGCGTTCAGAGACTCTGCAGCAGACTGTCAGCGCTCGCACCACGCCTCCTCCTCTCATCTGCTGTTAACACGCTTTAACCTGTCCAAGTTACCATGGAGACAACTACGCTTTAATTAGAAACATTCAATTAGAGTCCCAAACACTCTCACACACACACACACACACACACACACACACACACACACACACACACACACACACACACACACACACTCCTACACTGACTAAATGCATAAACAAACACCCACAAACTCGTGTTCGTTATTTATATTACAACATGTTTTCTTAAACATTCTGAAAAAACATTTGTGTGCACAGTATGTTTCTGTGTGTGTGTGTGTGAGTGTGTGTGTGTGTGTGTGTGTGTGTGTGTGTGTGTGTGTACCTCCAGCTGAAGAGTGTGTTCTTTCTGCAGCCGCTCGATCTCCTCCTGATGTTCCAGAGTGTTCTTCTCGATGTTCTCCTGCAGAAAGAAATTTAAAAAGCCAAATAATGAATAATATTTAGTAAGTTAAGAGAAGCTGTAAAAACATGTGACGTTTAAGTTCCTGGTGACCATCGAAGGAGCGTCAGCTGACTGTGGGACTGACCTCGGACTCCTTCAGTCGTCTCTCGAACCATCCCTTGGTTCCCTCCATTGACTGAACCTGAGCCTGCAGCTCCTCCACCCGCTGCTGCAGCCCCTCCAGCGCCTTCGACCGGGCCTCAAACACACACAGATATATATAAGAATCATACACGGACAGCACCGTTTATCCCTGATGACATATGACAGACACACTTTGTTGAGATTTGGAAACTGTCGGACGCATTTCCCCAGATATTTCGGCTCTTCTTCCTCCTCCGTTTACCTTTTCATCTCTCAGCTGCTGTCGGATCTCCTCCTCGGAGCGGTTCTTGTCTTCATGGAGGCCTCGGAGCTCCTTCTCGTATCGAGCCCTCACCCCCAGGACCTAAGAGGGGAGGAGAGGAGAGGAAACAAGGAAATGAGAGAGAACAGAAGAGGGAACAAGGAAAGGAGAAAGGACATAAGGAGAGGAGAGGAAACAAGAACAAAGGGGAGAGAACGAAAAGGGGAGGAAGGGAGACAAGAGGAAATGAAAGAGAAAGAGGAATCAAATAGAGGAGAGGAAACATAGTGTATCAAGGAGAGGAGTGGGGGAGATGAGATTGAATCAGTCAGACTCAATTCACAAAATCTCATGCAACAATTGTGTATTTCTACACATTTTAAAGACTGAAAGAGAAAAGAATCAGATCTTAAAGCAGATGAAGAACTGAGAGGGCAGATCCACGTCTCACCCGCAGGCTGTATTTATAAACCCTCTCACCTCCTTCTCGTGCTGCAGTTTGAGGTCGGACAGCGCCTCCTTGTGGTCGGACTTCTCCTGCATCAGCTGCACCGCCATGTCATCCAACATGGCCTTCCTCTTCTCTGCCGTCTACACACACGCGCACGCGCACGCGCACACACACACACACACACACACACACACACACACACACACACACACACCATGTTCATTAGCATCATGTGTCTTTATGCATGTCACAAAAACTGTCAACTGTGTGTGTGTGTGTGTGTGTGTGTGTGTGTGTGTGTGTGTGTGTGAGAGTGTACCTTCTTGGCCTCATCCAGATCTTTGAGCAGCTTCTCCTTCTCTTGTCCTTCCTCCGTCAGCTGCTCCAACAACTTCCTGTTGGCAAAACTAGACTCCTGAAGGAAGAAGGAAAGACAGAGAAACAGAAATTGAATCTCCTCTTCCTTTAAATCCACGTTCCATCTCCCCCTCTCACTGAGGTCACAAGGACAAAATGTAAAGGACAGAAGTGTATTATTTAGGTTTAGTTTGTCTTTCATGTGTCTAAATATCAAAGGGAGGATGGCCTGCTTTTTTTTCCCAACATGACAAAACTCAAAGTGAAATATCGGTCATGTTCTTTTAAATTACGCATGGATAAATGTTCAATAAATCTGACTGACCTGCTGAGCCTGCAGGGAGGTTTAACAACTCTTTATGATTTAAAACAGTTCTTTAAAAAGGGTTAGGGTGTGTTAGTGTGTTTTGGCTTATCTAGAGGGATAAATGCCTCCCAACTCAATCTGATGCAAAAATACAAGACCAATGTGACCGTAAAGCAACACTGGCTTCATTGAGATGACTGAGTATTAGAGGGGGGGGGGGGGGGTTCACAGCAGGAACATTTATACACAGGACAAGTTGTCCAAGCCAGGTGACGTTTCATGGAAAACCTCAAAGCATCCAAACAGTTTCTGCTGAAGGACAAACAGGAATGTTGTAAATAATTCTGAAGAATGAGTGAGTGAGTGAGTGAGTGAGTGAGTGAGTGAGTGAGTGAGTGAGTGAGTGAGTGAGTGAGTGAGTGAGTGAGTGAGTGAGTGAGTGAGTGAGTGAGTGAGTGAGTGAGTGTGTAAGTGTGTGACCTGCAGCTGGGAGTCCAGGTCGTCCCTCTGGTTCAGCAGACCCTCCTGCTCGGCTCGTCTCTGCTGCAGCTCCAGGGTCAGCGCCTCCTGCTGCTCCCGCAACAGATTCATCTCCTGCGTCTTCACCGTCTGGATCTGCACATCACAGTCACTCTGTTACCCTCTGCTCCCTTTAAACACTCCCACATTAGTGATGATGATGATGATGATGATGATGATGATGATGATGATGATGATGATGATGATGATGATGATGATGATGATGATGGGGAGTGTACGGAGGGTGACCAGGTGCACAGCGTTTGTCCCACACATTTAGCCGATGTCCTGCATTTGATTGTCCATTTAAAACTTGGCTTTTATCCAAAGGTGTTTAGAACACGAGAGGGCTTTCCCCATTGGCTGTGTCAGCTGTCAATCAATCAACAGAGCAATGTATTTCCTTCTGGGTGTCGCCATGGAGGGTTTTTGTGAGATTTTTTTTTCAATTGCGCAGCGATGTGAAAACGTTTTGAAGCGATACTTTCCCGAAACTCACAAGCAACGCCTGGCCCATAAAGAAAATGTTGGATATTTTCCTCCTGAAACCCAAAGAGGACTGCCAAACAGATGAGGTACCAGCAGCTGATTTAATAAACGCTTACCTCACTGTGCAAGTACATTCTTAGGGTTGGACAGACATTATATATCAATCTAAACTAGCTCTTAGCAACGCAGCAACATGTCCTGCATATGGCGTGTTGGCACCTGGTCACCCTTAGTGTGTCAGCAGTGTAGTGTGAATTCAGCAGAAAGCAGTTTGGTGAAAGACACGTGTCAGTGAGAGACAGCCGTGGGGAGACGGGAGATTACAGCACACTCTATTAGACGACAGAAGGTGACCGTAGCCAGTGTGCGTGTTAGAGCCATTTCTGTGTTTAATTATAAATGATTATTTTCTTATTCATTTAGGTCCTAATCTATTCTTTCTATTTATAACTTGAATTAAATGTAATATTCTAAGAACAATTTGGATTTACCGGGACCAGGCGTTATATAAGCAAGGGGTGGGACTGAGCCTCGGAAACGGGGAATCGGGACAGTCTTCGACCTCACGGTACACTTATAGTTTTTGTTTATTTGTTTAACTTGTCGAAAAGGAAAATAAATCAACCAAAGGAAGTCAAAACCTTCTTCAAGGGCATACTTGGATCAAAAAGTCTCTATCATCGCCCGAGTGAAGCAGAAGAGATGGTTCTAATACCAACTGCAACCATGACTACAGCTGAGTAGTATTAGTCCTAGCAGAGGGAGGTTTCCAAATCAGTGTTACTTGGGTATATAGCTAGGCAAAAATAGGGTTTTCATTAGTTTAGAATGTGGTTTCTAAGGTTAAGGTTCTAAAGGAGGGTTCTAGTTCAGGTCTGAGATGTAGTTACCTGTTCCAGAGCGCTCAGGTTAGTCCTCAGAGAACTGTTCTCCTGAAAGACGGGTCACAAGTCCAAACTGAGTGAACTGCAGCTGGGATTCACCTTCTCTAACGAGGCTTGAAAGTTTAGGATAATGCGTTTGAAAGAATAGTTGTCGAACACGAAGGTCCTAGTGTTTTTAGAGATGGTTTTAGATGATGTAGTGTGAGTGGGGAACCTCACATCGACCCTTTAACCTCTTCTTATGGAAGCTACAGAAGTGTTTTGGGGGTAGAACTTCTAGAGGAGGTTCTCCAGGTGTGTTACCTGTTCTAGAGCGGCTAGGTTTGTCCTCAGAGCATCGTTCTCCTGCAGGATGCTGTCCACCTGCTCCTGACTCACTGCGCTCTGATTGGCTACCTGCAGCGCCGAACCACCACAGGCAGGGAGGGAGGGGGCGGAGCAAAGAGAGACGAAGAAAAGCACAAATGAAAGTAGAGAAAAAAAGGGCAGGAACAACGTGGACCAAAGCAAGAAAACAGACAAAATATAAAGGAGGAGAAGAAGAAGAGGAGGACGAGAGGAGGATACGGTCAGAAACACAGCTGGCTGTTCCACTGCTAAAGTTTTTAGGGTCGTTTTTTTACGTCCTATAAAATACTTAATACTTTATTCCTGACCGAAACACTTTGGCAGGGAAGGACTGTCAGAGGAAAGTGAAACGAAAAGAGAAATCCCTAAAGGTTTCATTTCTCCCTGTAACCCTCACTCACTTCCTCATCTCACTTCCTCCCTCCCTCCCCCCCCTCCCTCATGTACTGGACAGACATTACATGGAGTGTGAATGAAGAACAGGTTTGACAGTTTCCAGATCAGTGTTGTAGTTTTATTGGTTGCAAATATGTGAGGAGAGAGATTTCTCTTTTTAGTCTTCTGACAAATCCTACTAGCCTTAAAACAATCAGTCCTTCTTTTCACTCCCTGTGTGTGTGTGTGTGTGTGTGTGTGTGTGTGTGTGTTACCTGGTCTCTCAGTGTGTGCAGAGCCAGCTCATGTTCTTTCTCTTTGCTCTGCAGATGCTCCCTCAGCTCACCTGTCACCTGAAACAACACACACACACACACACACACACACACACACACACACACACACACACACACACACACACACACACACACACACACACACACACACACACACACACACACACACACACACACACACACACACACACACACACACACACACACACACACACACACACACACACACACACACATCAGACTCACTATTTCCAGGTAACTACAAGTTAGAACAAGTATTTGCATTTCATGCTACTCTCTATTTCTACTCCGCCACAATTTGCAAGCCACTCTTGATCTCTCAGTTCATGCAAATCAATACTCTGTCAGATTCTGATCATTTTTAGAAAATACAAATCACTTTTTTAAATCTAATGTTGATTATTTATTCATTGTTTGAATAGATAGTATGGTTTGACTGCTCAGCTGTATAATACAGTTATTAACGTGTGCTACATCCAGCTGTAGCACAAACACATAAATACAACAGTAATTATAATCCATTACATCATATTTAATATTCAGTTTTTCTGCCATGTTACACGAGGATTACTCTTATTACTTCAAGCATATCTAGAAGTGTGGTATTTCTGCTTTTACTGAAGCACTTGAGTCTTTCCTTCCCCCCCGGGGCTGTGCGGCTGAGCTCTGACCTGATTGGCTCCCAGGACGTCTGACTGCAGCTTCTGGATGCGGGTGTTGGTGGCCTTCAGCTCCTCTTCTTTTCTTTGGTTGATCTCATCAATCTTTGTCCTGCAGAGACATCATAATAATGTTCAGACGACTAAACAAAACAACACGCAGGTCTGTCAATACAGAGGTTAGGTACTAATGGCGGCTGTAAAGAAGCAGAAGTATTCGTTTTGTTAAGTAATTCATTAATAATAAGAGAATAGAATAAGAATGATACCCCGTTTACTGTAAAAGAAGGCACTTTTTAGCACTGTCTCACAGTCCAGGCTGACAGTCTTGATATAAAGTACTAACTTCCACTGTCTCACTGTCAGAAATATCGTACAGTCACTACTGGAGTACAAATGAGCTGCAAAGCAAGCAGTTACTTAACGCTTTCATCTGTGCCTTAGCAGCAGTACAGCTGTTTGGTGCGACTGAAAGGAAGAGTGAATGCAATGTGTCCCTGCTGAACTATGAGGAGGAATAGTGCCCATGATGAGGGAAGGGTAATCGCAGACACTGATTTGATATTTGCTCAGATAAATAATGACACCTTCGAAGAGCACTTCTCACATGGGAACACTTTGCTCTCCATGGAAAATGGAAGGCCGAACATTCTCTTCTGAGAGATGGCTAACCCCCTGGGGGAAAAAGAGGACCCCCTACCTAAGGATTTGGATCTTTCGTTGTTGTTATTTTTTTTGTTTCAAAGCATTATTTGTTGCTTTGAATTATTTTTATATGAGAAAAAAATGGATGCTATTTTTCTTCTCATGTGTTTTATTTATGTTTGTGGATTTTTCATTTTTATGGTTTTGTCTTGAAAACATAACAAATGATCCATAAAGGATATAAAATGATCTAAATGTAAATATTACGTGCACATGTAAAATAACATGTAACTCTGCACATTTTCGTAATAAAAGATACAAAAAATAAATGACAGACAGTAGCAGCAGTAGCAGTCAAAGTAGAACAGAAGCAGTGAAGCGCAGCAGCGTTGGTAACAGCAGTAGCAGCAGAAGCTCTGACCTGCTGTCGTTGTACAGGGCCTCCTTCTCTCCCTGCAGGCGCTGAAAACTACGAGAGAGAAAAGCAGCTTTATTATCCAGCGGTGGTTTTATTCATTTTCCTATCTGTTTTAATAAACATCTGGAGCTTCAGCTGGTATATAAACATCTCATTTAATTACAAATCAGAACACTCTGCTGTGAATTCAACCTTTCCTCACCAGCAGATGTGACTATTAATGAAAGGTTGAACGAGTCTCACCTCTCCTGCTTCTTCTTTAACTTGTCGGTCAGCTGGAGAAGAGACAGGCAGACAGGAAGTGTTTTATGAAACCTCGTTTAACAATGTGATGAACATCGGATACCGACTCGTTGAGCTGTATTCAGTAGCCAATGAGCCAGGAGACGATCAATAAAGTTAATCAAACAATCAATCAGTGAGGGCCTCATGGTGTCTGACAACCTTTACCTTTGTGATCTCTTCCTGCAGTTTGGTGATGTCTGCCTGTTTGGACGCCTGCAGACAGACAGGAGAACATGTTTCAGTAGAGTTTCAGATTACAGAGGCATTTAAAACTAGACTACCACATCATTATTTCACACAGGCCTGACACTGGAGTCCAGATTTTTACAAATGTTAGATGACAGTACTCCTCGGTTTGGAGGTTTACCACATTACGAAGTACTTGACACTTTTTTCCTGACCAAAATCACTCGAAGCAGGCAAGGGTTTTCACAGAAAAGTGAAACGAAAAAGGGAAGTTCCTACGGGCTTCGTTATTATAATATTTGGCCTAAGAATCACTCTGGCGTTCAGGAAACATCTTGAGTTGTTGGATAATTTGCAGAGTGATTAGAGCTGATCTGCACACATTTTGCACAAGGCTGTATTCCAGAATTGAGTAATATTAGTCAAATGTGATATAATTTAACTGTATTTAATTATAAAGCATCTTTAACGAATACTTGTAGCCCAAAATAAACAAACCATAATAAAATAGATATCAGGGATAAAGATAGAGTAAATATATCTAATGCTGTTTTGCACTGAGACATGATTAAAGATCTGCAGCCCGTGAGGTTCCGCTTCATGCTGACATGTCTCCGCTGACTTTCGCTTCCTGTCATCAATTAATTAGTCTCCTCTCGCACGCACGCACGCACGCACGCACACGGGCAGTTTCTTTTGACCCTCTGGCCTTTCAGATTCAGTGGAGGCATTTACGGCGATACTGATTTAGAATTTAAAGTAAAACAGACGGTCACAGCTTGTCTGGTAATACACAAAATATGCATAAATATGTTTGTTTGCCTGTAAAGGATGAACATAAAAACCTATTTACACAAGTTAGACTTTGTATAATACATTAAATAATAAGTCAAGGAAATGTTGGATATTAGAGCAATCATTGACTGTCTATTGGTCTACGTCTTTACTCAAATCAATTTGATTCCTGAAAAAATGATCTAAAACTTAATATAAATAAGAATGAATAAAAAAATACATTCAGTTATTTTGTGATAAAAGATTGCAAGACAGGAATACATTTGAATTAAAGAATCCATTTTTACCATGACTAAGCATTATTAAGGCTTTTGAAATACTGATTTCAGACTTTTAAATACCAATACAAGCCTTGTTTTTTTGACTCAATGAATCTAATAAATACTTTAAGGATCCCTACTCGTTTCAAGTCTAGGTAATTAAAGGGAGAAAAGGCCCCTGGTTCTTGTAGGTTTCATCAGTGTAGATGCAGAGTTGGATGACCCATGACACATTGTTTGCAATGTGCAACTGTCAGAAGAAAACATGGCGGCATCCATAAAAGAAATGTATAACCTCGTACTGTAGGTATACCAGATGAGTGGATTGGACACTTTGGAACGGTGTGTGTGTGTTGTGTGTGTGTGTACCTCCAGGGCGTGGATCTGCTCCCTCAGCAGCCTCTTCTCCTCCTGCTCGGTGTTCAGTGCCATCTCCAGCTCTGGTCCAAAGCAGTGAGTTATTGGACAGAGAGCAGCCGACCAGCCTAGCGCTGCCTGCTTAGCTACAATCTTCTCTACGCTCTTCTCTGACAGGCCTAAAGGGGGCGCCGCACACAGCAGGGGGGAGTCTGTTAGGCCAGACACACACTACACCAGCTCCTGTCTGCACGACCCAATTATGACCCGAGTTTCTCTGGCTGAGCAGCAAACGCACATTGTGTAAAGAATAGGAAAGGAGCTTCAATGCTTCCTTTGTTATCTCCTTTAGGATACACTGGATCATGCTTTAGGGATTTCCCACAATGCCTTGTGCCATGACACACAGCTCATGTGAGGTGTGAGGTGTTTCTTACTCTTTTCTTTAACAAATGTTCAGCTAGTCTGAGCTTTCTTACTCAGGTCATTACATGTTAATATCAACACGTTCCTGCTAATGTTCATGCATTTCCCTTCATTTTACACTTTCTGACCCTCTGGACATCGACTGGTTATCAGTACTTGGTTTTGTATGATTCCTTTCTGTAAACGCTGATATATCTGATGATATGAAACCAAACAAAGATGGATGTGTGATGTCAAAGTCAGAATTTAACAATAAACGACACATGGTTCGCTTCATAAAGCTCCCTCACATCATGCAGAAATTGGGATTGATATCAATCAATACAACCTAAGTGTCAGTTTCAAAAACAAAAACACTATTTTTAAAATTGTCACGTCCAAAAAGTTGCTCCAAAACTTGAATTATAAATAAAATTCAGTCTTAAAATACAGACTAGATCACCCAAATAAATGACAACTCCCCAATGACTTCCATCATGTATCCAGTAGTTGCACTGCAGCGGTGTTTGGGTAACAGCCGGTTATTAATGTCCTCTTTATAAAAAGGTAAGCCAGGTATGAATTACTTTTTGGCTTTGCAGCTTTGCCAGAAAATCACTCATCCTGATATTTCCTCAGTTACACATTTAGATGTTGGTCAGCTGGTAGTGTGTGTCTGCCCTGAGCCAGCTAGCTGCTCTACGCTTTAATAAAGCCAGGCTGAGACGTAATTATCAAACAGAAACCAGATTTAAAATAGTGACAAGCAGGAACTGAACATGACATTCAAATGGATAAGAGGAAGAGTTGTGATGTCACAGATTTCGGGCCGATATTTGACAATTTAGTGCAACAAGCATCATCATGAGTGGTGGATTCACATGGTTTTATATAATATTAGTAACATATGTAGTGTAAAACAAGCCTAAACTTTTTGAAATGCTTAAAGTAATCTGATAATTGAGACAATATCGCAGAATTTAAGCAGGAAACAAAAACTCAGTGTGCTCCTTTGGATTCATGTTTAGAGAATAAAGGACCTTTTGTAAACTTATTTAGTATAAATTTGTGTGACATTCAAATGAAGTCAACTACTAACTGGTTAACTCATAATATAGTGTGTTTCCCAGAGACCAGAGGACTATTGAAGATCCCCTGACAGGACAGGAGTTTGTGTTTCAAATAGAAATGCTGTACAAGTGATAAAGTGTAAACTCACCATGTAGCTGCTTCTCTTTGTGTTCCAGCTGAGCCTCCTTCTGCAAACAGGAAATCACATAAACATAACGTGTTAATCTCACAATTTGGACCGATCAAAAACTAGAAATAGAAAGAATCGATAAATAAAAGTTGATTAAAATAACTAAAGTAATAATTAATGCTACATCATTATCCCAAATATAAAGTTTTCTTTAGGTTTTAAAAAAAGAGAAATATTCTGCCTGTCAATCACCTGTTCTAGTCTCTCATTGGCTCCCTCTGCTGTTGGCTCCTCCCCCTTCCCTGTGGCATCAGAGACTCCGTTGGCGCCGGCTGTCACCGTGGCAGCACCCTCGTTGCCCTCGGTGACCGCCTGTCTCTGGACCTCCATGTCGGAGCGCTCCTGGAGAGCTGCAGGAAGAATCACCAATTCAAATTCCATAAAGAAAAGACTTGCGCGCGTTTCCTGTTTGCTAAAGTCATATTTAAGCTGGATTTTCTGTTATGTTGTTGTTTTTTCTGGTAAATCAAAGCATTGAATTCAATCTGGAAACAGTGTTTAGTCTTGGCCTTTTTGCCTGAACATTTAGAAGAATTCTGCTAATTTAAATACAATGTTTTTTGATGAAGTACTGGATTTATCCTCACAGCTGTGTTCAGCTTTAAGAGCGTCTTGCACTTGGCTGAGCTGGTTCACCTGCCTGTTGAAGCCAAACCAACTCACATTTCATTTTCTTCAGCAGGGTGGAGTTCTCAGCCTGCAGGCGGAGCAGCTCTCCATCCACAGGGCTGGAGGTGGGGTTGGGTGGGGGGCTGGATGCGGAGGCCGCTCCGTCCTTCAGGCCCTGGTTCTCCTGCTCCAGCTGCTCGATCTGCGTACACAGCTGGAAACAAACAGAGAGGGTATTAACGCTCTCAGAAGTCTTCAGGAGGAACCAACAGGCTTTGAGCTGAAAGCCACAGATTTACAGACCATAAAAATATAAAGTAAGACTTATTTATAGAGAACAGGTTTATATGGAGCTAAATCAGGGTCGTAAGTTTTGATCTTTCAAAAAAATAGGAGTTTTTTGTAAGATCAAGTTTTTATCCTGAACTTAGAAAAATTCAATGATGTATTCAAACAAAAAATAAGTATTTCAGATAATGTTTCTGGTTGAATATTATTTTGATTCAGTTCATCAATTTTTTGGAATAAAATATTTATTTTAATTTTTATATTTGACTCATTTTTTTTTTCAGTTGCAGATTTTACGTTTTCAGATCAAAACAATATTTTTTCAGTTTCAAATCTTTTTTTTTTTAAAGTTATTTTTGGGGCGCTTTTTGCCTTTAATCGGATAGAGAGTGACAGGAAAGTGGGAGAGAGAGTCGGGGTGGGATCCGGAAAGCACCACGGGTCGGGAATCGAACCTGGGTCGCCGGCGTATTTCTCGCGCTACCTAACATCCATGAAGGCAACATGACAGAGGGAGGGCTGTCACTCAGGATGCCAAACTACTCTTTGGTAAGCCCCGCCCCCAAAGGAACATCAAAAAATGATCAGAAGACGAAAAATGTGAAACCTGAAAAAACGAGATTTGAATCTGAAAACGTAAAATCAGCAACTGAAAAAAATAAGGATTCAAATATCAAAATATGTTTAAAAGTGAATTATGAAAATAAATATTTTATTCCAAAAAATTGATGAACAGAGTCAAAATAATGTTCAACCTGAAAAATGATTTGAAATACTTATTTTTTGTTTGAACACATCATTGAATTTTTCAAAGTTCAGGACAAAAACTTTCAAATACATTTTATTTTTTCGAATGATCAAAACTTACGACCCTGATTTGGCTCCACAGGTCTACCTTTAAATAAAGCTGTTCTTTCTCAGTTCTGTAATTCTCCAGAGGCTACCGACTCTTCCCCTCTCTCATAAACACTGTGCAGTACAGCTGTGTGAGGCATTCCTCATTTTGCATGCTGTAAATGCCCATTTCTCGCTATATTTTGCACACTTCTCAGCTCTGCTTCTATAAATTCTGATATTCTATATATATATGCATATATCTGACTCAAAGTATATCGTGGTATTCCTAATGGACCTACTTGTTTGCATGTTTGTGTTTCTTCTTCTTATATGTTTTCATTCTAAAACAGTTATACATTTGTGTCTTTTTACCACTTATGTCCTCTTACTGTGTTCATGTATGAAGCGCTTAGGTTACAAGTGTTCCGGGTCATGGTGCTGATGTAGAAGATGAGTTTAATGTCAGAAAATAATTTTCCTACAGTTTGTAAGATGGTGTCTCAGTCAAGTGTTTTATCTGACGTCCAACTCATGGGAAAAAAAACCCTTTTATTTGAATAAATCCGCCAACACAAGCCTCTAGTCTGCCTTAATACAGTTATTGGACTGAGCGCTGCCAAAACATGGATGACCTACACTCTGCCCTGTTCCTGAACGCATCCTGTGTGACATTGATTAAGGACTGGAGCTTCTGATGTTAATTTGCTGCAAACTGTGGGATAGTCCAATGATTAGACACAGTGTCTAGACGGTTAGATGGGTGATGTATTTTACATGTTAGTAGTATGTGAATACACACACACAGAGCGAGAGAGAGAGAGAGAGAGAGAGGGAGAGCGCTACCTTGGAGAGTTCAGTCATCAGCGTGCTGTTCTGTAGTCTGAAGTCTTCCTCCTGACTGTGGAGCTTCCCCTGAAGCATCTCATTCTCACTCAGCAGCGCCTCCACCTCCTGAAGCACCACAACAACAACAAGAGCAAATATTTAAAATAAATTCTTACAGTCCATATTCTATAATGTCTTATTGCCTTTGCACATGTATGCTCAGGAAACGTGGTAAAAAATGTAACTTAAACAAGGAACGATTTGAAAAAGTGACCCAGTACTTTTTAAAGCTGACATTTAGAAATAAACAAGGCTGGTGAAACAGGTATTCAACATATAAATATAACAATGTTAAAACTACTGAAATATTTGAACAAAATATACAAATCTAGGTCCAATACTAATGTAAAATGTACAATAATCAGTCAGGTGATAAAGTGTAATCCTGCCGTAAGCATAACAAACAACCAACAAACTCACCTGAGCTTTCTTGCTCTTATTCAAAGCCTGAGGAGACAGAAAATCACACTGATGAATATAAACACATCTGCAGTCTGAAATAACTGACAGCCAGGAGGTTTCACAAAAGAAACGGTTAATATCTTTATTATAAGAGCATAACAACATCTCACATCAGACCTCAAGTGAAAGAAAAATATGAATCATTTCTAATAAATAATAAAGCATTCCTTGCCTTCTGTGCTTTGACAAAATCTCTTTCCAAAACCGCATTCTTCTGACGGACGGCGTTCAGTTCTGAAACACAACAAACATTATTGATCAAACATGAACTTATAATATACCTGCTTTCTCCTGATGTTAACTGTAGTAGGCTGTTTGCACGCTGCAAGACGTCACAGTGTAACCCGAGTGAACCAGGGGTTTGAAACACAAGTTAATTATTTATTTTATGAAGAAAACAGAGTGACACCTGTGCTGAATTTCTCTGTTCACCAGTCACTGAATTCAACAAATTAAATATGACAACCCTGCACAGATTACAGGCTTTTGTAGAGGACTTAAATTAAAGCACATTTCTTTATACTTGGTATATGTTGGGTAAGGACGCCATGTAATATGAAGAGCTATTGTAAGAGAGAAACTAAAGCAAACTAAAAACACTCAAGCACTTGCTTGATCTTAAAGAGAATACGTGTTAAAGTAAAGATATAAACTGCTTTGTTGACCGCAGCAGGGATAAAGTAATTTATAAGAAACAATACTTTAATATAGACTATTATCAGCAAACATGCAGAGGTGTTTTACCGGCCGAGTTCTTCCTGAGATCATCAGACAGCTGGTAGTTCTGAGTCCTGAGCTCCAACAGCTGAGCCTACACACACACACACACACACACACACACACACACACACACACACACACACACACACACACACACACACACACACACACCTTATATCAGTATGACCTGGTGTTTTGTCATCCTGCTTTACACCCTGCTCTTACAAGCAGAAAAAGAAGCGTGATGGCTCCTCGTGATGAGGACAGCTTCACAGCTAGCTTCTCAATCGCCCAGATATAAAATGGAAAGAATGGGTCAAGCCCAGTCATGCTGTGTCAGTTATCATACTGTAACTACCTGTACGAAGTGCTAATGATTCAATAAAAAGGAAAATGCACGCCCTATAAAAGATAAGATAAGAGAACTGTATTTACTCTTTGGGCCATTCTTGTGCAGCAGTTGCAGTCTGAAGCAAGAAAAAGTGCAATAATAAAGAGATGAAATAAAGAAAATAAAAGCACTAAAGATGCAAAAGGTCCCAAAGCTAAATAAATATACATCCAGCAATGGAATCAGGCGAATGGTAAGTATATTATAACAGGTTATCAAGTTGCACATGTAAAATATTCATATGACAAATGCTAATTAAGTAAACTAAGTACATTTAATCATTCTTTTACTTGAATATTTCTGTTTTCTTCTACTTAACCCACTACATCTCAAAGGTAAATGTTGTACTTTGTATTGCATTAGGCCTGCAGTAACTTTAGTTTATTTTTCAGGTTATTGTTCCTTCCCCTTCCTCTCCAGTGAACACACGCCTCTGCAGATGTGTTCATGTTGAATGTGTTTGATACTGAATGATGAAGTGAAATCCTCCTACTCATTTTCACAGAGTGGTTTTGTGAGGATCAGATTACTCTGTCAACTCTGCCTGTTTACACACTGAGGGACAGACTGAATACTTATATTAAATGTATCATTACTTTGCTATAAATGACAGCTAACCCTGGGCTGTTCAATCAAATAGAAACCCATCTGAGACCCCGTGACTCGGTCCCGTGGATGCTAACATGTTAGCATACTGCAGATAAAAATAAGGGTTAGCTTCAGGAAAGCTACATGTTTCTCTACCAACAGAGGCGGCTAAGCTAGCTTGGGCTAACTGAGCTAGCATGCTGTTGTAAACTGTCAATACAAATGTGTTTTCTCTCGGTATGTTATTTCATGACTGGCACTTCATCTCAGACTGACCTGAAATTGTTAAATTAATAATAATATGTTTTAAGGTAAGCTTCCGGACAACCGTTAACTTCTAACGGCTACTAACGGTTAGCATGGGAGAGCTAACTGTCAGTGATGTCACACCTGCAGCAACTGACAGGTGTGACATCACACAACTGACAGTCAACCGACGTGAAACAATAAAGGTCGGGTTTATTTTTCATGAATCTTACCTGCATCCGATGGAACTCCTCCTCTGACAGAGCCTGGGACAGGGCCATGTTTACCTGAGGTAGGCTAGCAGGCTAAGCTAGCGGAGGAGACGGAGGAGGAACAGAGAAGAGAAGACGAAGAAGAAGAAGAGGAGCTCTCACTCTGACTCTGTTTCACAGAACCAAGAAACAACATCAGTCAGATGGGGCTAAAGCCTGCCTGCTGCTCCAGCGGAGAATAATGAATTAATATCCTTTAATCAGAGGTGGGAGAAGTACTCAGATCTTGCACTGGATTAAAAGTAGAAGTACCAGAGTGTAGGAATACTCTGTCACAGTAAAAGTCCTGCATTCAATATGTATCTCGAGTAAAAAGTACAACAATATAATCATCTAAATAAACTTAAAGTACCAAAAGGCAAAGTAGTCCCTGTTCAGATTGGTCCATTTCAGAATAATATCTCTGATATGTTTTATAATGATTGATCATTAAAGTGTTCTCAGAGCTGGTAAAGGTGCAGCTAGTTTGAATGGCTTTGTATACTGCAGGGTAGCTGCTGGATTTACTGCAGGTGAACTACAGTCTGATTTAAGGGAGATTATATTTCAGATCATTAATCCTAATTTGCCTAGCAACTAAAGGGATTAAATAAAAGTGGAGTAAAAGTACAAGGAAGCATAAAATGGAAATAGTCAAGTAAAGTATAAGTACCTCTAAATTGTACTTGAGTACATTACTTGAGGAAATGTACTTAGATACTTTACACCACTGTTGAGAATGTATTCAGGTAATTCATTAAGTAAAAACCTTGCACCAAACTTGAAAAGTACAGTGAAACTATCATATGACAACACTGCATTTATGTTGTATTTAAGTAAAAAAACCTAAAACCTAACAACACAATACAAATACATACAATAACATGGAAATAATTATATGATTCTGCTCTTTCTCCACAACTCACACAATTATCTCAGTATTTATCCTGTGTACAGTACGACTTACAAAAAACGATGCAAAAACAAATAGGGGAGGCTGTGGCTCAGTGGGATACATCTATGGATCAGGGGAGCACAAGTTCAATCACGTCACCCACAATTGTACCCACAAAAACAGAGTTGTGTTTATCAGTCTTTCATTCAACAACATCAGATATTTCAGGGGAAATAAATTCAAATCAAGGCCAATGTCTTTTCCACTGAAATGTGTTCCAGTTCTGTCCTGTTTAGTTTGTAGTTGGTTCACCCTAAGAACCAAATTTGTTTTCCACCGTCCAAATATCAAACGAGAGAGAGGTATTGGTATTGAACAGGAGGTCAACATTTTTAAATATTGTAAATGACTTATTTTAGGGAAAATAATTTCATTACATGTCACTTTTATCCAAAACGACTTCCATACACTCAATGCTGTGGTTGATGTGGGAATTGTATCACTGGATCAGGAGAAAGCGTTTGATAGGGTGGACCATGGTTTTCTCTTTTCTACTTTAAAAGCTTTTGGTTTTGGAGATGGTTTTGTGTCACTGCTGGGTTTGATGTATAAGGAAGCTGCTTGTTTGGTGAAAGTTAGTGGTGGGCTGAGCTCTCCCATTCAGGTTCGGAGAGGCATTAGACAGGGATGTCCTATCTCTGGACAGCTATGCTGTTTATCTATAGAATCTCTTTTGAATATTTTAAGATCCAGCTTATGCTGATGACATCAGTGTGTTTGTCAAGGACCAAAGGGATGTAGACTTCCTGGGTATTAGTATAAATCTGTATGAACGGGCATCTTCAGCAAAAGTGAACTGGGGAAAAAGTGAAGCGTTGCAGGTAGGGCAGTGGGCGGACAGGGAAACACCAAAGTTACGAGGACACCTCAGCTGGGGAAGGCAGGGCATGAGAATTGTGGGTGTTTTTTTTGGAACAGAGGAGTATCAGGTGAAGAATTGGGAGGGTGCCGTTGAGAGAGTGTGTGTCTGACCGTCTAAATGGAAATAGTTGCTGCCTCAGCTTTCCTATAGGGGGAGGGTCCTGGTCATCATTAACTTGGTTGCCTCGGCTCTTTGGCACAGGCTCATAGTCTTACCTCCACCAAGAGGCCTGACTGAGGGAATTCAGAGGGCAGTTGTGGATTTCTTCTGGTCGGGGCACCACTGGTTGAGATCAGCGGTACTGTACCTGCCTGTACAGGAGGGAGGACAGGGCCTGGTGAACATCGCATCACAGCTTTCAGGCTGCAAACAGCTCAGAGACTGCTATACAACTTCGGCCTGCCATGGATGGAGACTGTCTGTGTACTGCTCAGGAGAGCTGAACGCTTAGGATACGACAAACATTTGTTCCGGCTTCAGCCTCAATCCATAGATCTAACTGGTTTGACATCTTTTTACTAGTCAGTCTTACAGGCATGGCAGGTTTTTAACTTTCCATCAGA
The DNA here is from genome assembly GCF_036324505.1 of Eleginops maclovinus. NCBI lineage: Eukaryota > Metazoa > Chordata > Actinopteri > Perciformes > Eleginopidae > Eleginops > Eleginops maclovinus. The sequence continues at coordinate 25,991,131 of NC_086349.1, read as the reverse complement.
AAGCTGTGATGACACCAGGGATGTGGCTATTTGAGGAGCCCCTCTTTGGGAACAGTTTTATCACCTCTCAGGTTCTGTCCTCTGTCAGCCTGAGATCCAGACTGAGAGAAGCTGGCGGTGTGAAACTGGGGCATCTCATGAAGACCTCCATCGCCCGTCTATCTGACCTGCTCAACATCAGATCCAACAGACTGCTGACCAGGCTGGTGGAGGAGGTCTGTGCTTCCCTGCCAGAAGTCCTCAGAGTATTTGCTGAAGACAGAACTATATCGGACCAATGGGATGATGAGTACGAGTACATCTTTCCTGCCCTGGCTGTCTCTCCTGCTGTGGGACAGTGGCAGGATGAAGAGGACATGCTGCTGTCTCTAAAAACTCCGGCGGTAAGAGACCTTGAGACTTTGGGGGAAAAAAGCAGCCTATGACATTAGTGTGAGGGTTTCAAACTTACGCTCCCTGGCAGGGGTGAAGGAGTCGAGGTGGACAGAGTTTTTTGGCGGAGGATCGTCCCCGAGAGGCTGCTGGCGGTCCCTGTACAAACCCCCCGTTGACAAACGGACCGGTGACCTCCAGTGGAGGATAGTACATGGGGCCAAAGCTACGAACAGGTATCTGGTGCACCTCAATCCTGACACAGGGGAGGGCTGTCCTTTCTGCGCACAAACAGAAACTTTACATCATGTGTTTGTTCAGTGTCCCAGGCTGGTGAGACTTTTCAGTCAACTACAGTCATGGTTTCAGGGCTTAGGAGAACTCTTTTCTTTTTGTCTGTTTATTTATGGTCCACCCTACTCCGCAAAGAAAAAATATGTACACACACTAATCAATTTCATTTCAGGACTGGCCAAACTATCTATTTGGTAAACAAGGAAAACCCGTGTGAGGGGTGAGGGCTCAGAGGACGCAGCTCTGATGCTGAGCGGGCTGCTGGCAGCTGGGCTCAGGGTGGAGTTAGATTTTTACAAACTAACCAAAAGGACTGAAATGTTTGGGAACATTTGGGGTGTGCAGGATGTGCTGTGTTCAGTCTGAGACAACTCTCTGGTTCTGAATTTCTAATCTTTTTCTTTATTTTATTTTTTCTGTTTTGGGGCTGCTGTATGAATTTGTTTTGTTGTGGTTTTAATAACAGAAAACTAATGCAATTGAAACTAACTAAAAATAAAGGTCTGTTTAAAATGAAAAATCTCTCTCTCTCTCTCTCTCTCTCTCTCTCTCTCAGCATGACATACAGACATGCCTCAAAACGAAACTTAAATCTTAACAGGGCCCTCCTTGTTACAGGGTGATGTTAGAGTAAGGCTGTGGTTGATGTGGGAATTGTATCACTGGATAAGGAGAAAGCATTTGACAGCCTACAAAGACCCCTAAGTTAAAAAATCCCAGCATGTCTTCAGAGGAATTTCCTCTCATTGCAGTGGGTAAGTAAGATCTGGGAGAGATTCCCATTTAAGACCCCTAAGACCTTGTTTCCTCCCTCAGCTGCTGCTTTTATATCTGACCAAAGAAGCTGAAGGAAGTACACACCGACATACTCATATTTGGTCATTGCTTCCGGGTGCGGGATTGGATATGAACAGACATGCCTCAAAATGTCCCATTGAGACAGGGGCCTCCTTTTTACAGGCTGATGTTAGAGTGAGGGGGGGGGGGGGGCGGCCTGTCGATGGTTGTATAAACTTCCACAGGAAAGTTTTTTTTTTGGTATTTATAAATGTGCAGATGCAGAACTTTGACCATTGTCAGTCGATGCCAGCTGAACATCAGAGATGGAGAGCCTGTTAAGAGAATCGTCACTGAGAAGCTGAGCACCTACGCTGCGATCATCTTTATGTTTACCTACACTATTTTACTCGACAGGGATTTTGCCTGCACCTGCAAACCACAAGTCGGTGCCTGCTTCCTGTACTTGCTTCTGCCACCCTTCATGATACTTTTCTTAATACTGATGACGGACAGGTCTTTCCAAAGAGTCTGTAAATACCAGTGCTCACAATGGGAATGCTGCTGCAGTCGTTGCTGTTTTTATGTCAAGCACATTTTGAGGGCATTATTTGTCGGCATGCTGTGGGTTGCTTTTTTGTTCTTCGATGGAGACTGGTATGTTTGCTGTTGGACTCACGGCTCTGAACCACAGGAACAGTTAGCCTGCAAAGCTGAGGGGAGTTTAACGGTCAACGACACAGTTCTGATAACTGAACTGAAGAACACATCCCGGGTGAGTGCTTCCACTGTTGATCTACTTTATCAGCATCAGTTCTATCTAAAGTAATGCAGCTGTATTATAACCATCTCTCTCTCTTTCTTTCTTCAGGTTATCGGTGCCTGTGTTCTACTTGGAATTGTTGCAGTGGCTTTCTTCTTGCCTTTGTGTTTCAGATCGAAATGCTGTTGCTCCAGCAAAGTATTTCTGTATGAAAAACTGATTATAATGGAGGAGGCTAAAGTGCTGAAAGAGGTTTTGAGGAATTCAGCAAAAGAGAAGTTGACTGAAGGAATCAAGAAAAAAATCAATGGAGACAATTGGGAAGAGTGTTTCAATGTTGCCAGAACACTGATTAAACAGCAGCAGTCGACTCAACGAACAGAGGTTGTATGTGACATCTTCATGACTGGTTTTGTCGTACTATCAGTGTAAAACCCACAGATGTTTAGTTTATTGTAACATAATACAATGAAAAGCAGCCATTCCTATAGCCCGAGGTAAAGAATAAAAATGAACTCAGGCTTTTTAGAGTAAGTAAAAATCTGCAGGTTTACTGATTATGAAGAATGCTAAAATGTAATGATATAACATAACTGAATAACATGCAACAGTTCACATTTCTCTATTTAATCAGCGGCTGCAAAACGTCTGGACCTTACAATCTCTGAAATGAAAACCAAACAGTTTGCTCTTAAATTCATGTAAATGCACTGTGCTCAATGCGCCAGGTGATGGTGCCAGACAGGCTGTTAGTGTGTTTGTTGTATTCACCTCCTGCTCTCTTTTCTCTCAGGCTGCTGGTCCAGAGAGATGATACGCTTGTCAGATCGACTAGAGGCGGCAGTGGCTGAGTCTTTATGGACATTGCTTCGTAGCCGAGGGTCGTCGGTTAAATACTTCTTCATGCATAAATATGGCTTAAAATGATTGAGAATGAACAGTTTTTTATGTCAATATAACAACATGTATTTTGCTTTTACTTAGAGATATATTCAGGAAATAAGAATTGTATATAAAACATAAAAATGAATAAGTATATTTTTTTATTGAGTTCATTAAACTTTGTATTTGAACATTTTGTTTGTGGCTCCTTTGTGGATTTTCTTTTTTTTACCTGCAATTAAAATGTAATCAAGTCAAAATAAATTCAGCTTATTATTATTTTAGGTGTGCATGCATGTTTTCAGGGTAACTCATTCCTCATAATGCTGAAATATGACGTGAGGTGAGTCCATACCTATGAGGTTAAAGTAAAGAAAACAAGTTCAGGATGATCTGAAAGGGTTTATATTTGTTGGAACATTTCCAGTGTGGGATTCCTGACGGCACACAGCACGGTGTCACTCACAATGACGGTGAGCGGCTCTGACTAAAGAGAGCCTTTTTAAAATACACAGTATGACAAAACACCAACAATCAATACTAAATCTGAGACAGTTCCGTATTTCTTCCACTAAGAAAACAAACCTCTGTTCCATGGTGCAACGACAGCTGGAACTGCAACAACAACTTTAGGGCAGCACTGATCGAGGATTTCTGTAACTGTTGAAGTCTGATCCCAATTTCTGATCCACTAACAAGTCCTTAAACACTGCAGAGCCCAGACCGTGTTCCTGTCAGTGTTTACTTCCTGTCTTCTACCCTCTTTCTCTTTCTTGATGCTCCTTAGCAATGGCCATTACAGTCCTCGACCGCTGTCTGTACTACTGAATCAACAACGTGTCACATGTTCTGAATTGATTGATCAGAATCAAGTATTCAACTAAACCGCATTCGCTATCATTTTGTCTGCAATTGTTAGTGCTGAGGTTCTGGTCGGTGGAGAACAAATGTGGTTCTTAGGGTGAACCAGCACTAGCAACTAAAATATCCCCAGGACAGAACTGGAATACATGTCATTGGAAAAGGTATTAGCCTTGACCCTCTTGTGGCCCCCCCTCGAAAGGACACATACAACCCTCTCTCCTTTCCTCCTTACCCACATCTCTAAAAATGGGAGTAGCCTACAAACGAGCTGATTCAGATTTGCTGCCGATACGACGTCATATCGGAAATGTGGGCTTGCCTGACATTGAACTGCTGGCAACGACCTGCCCACGTGACACGTCCCAACCTATCGTCCACAATATACAGTCGCGAGCTGAATCCCCTCTGCAGCACCTCTGTGTGTGTGTGTGTGTGTGTGTGTGTGTGTGTGTGTGTGTGTGTGTGTGTGTGTGTTCAGCAGGATGTCTGCAGGAGGGACTGAGAGTTGTTGTTTATATATAATATAATGTCTCTGTTCTAGCAGTAAACACTGAGAAAGGTTTCAGAAATAATGCTGGCTGTGGTTTGGAACATAATACGGTGTTTAATCACGGCAGCCTTTAGCAGAGTTTCTCCCTTAGAAACTTCCCTCTTCACACAGAGAGATCATGACGCTCCAAAGGGGCGTGGCCAGTTTCACCTCCAAAGGGGCGTGGCCAGTTTCAACTCAGCTCACATTTAAAGCAACAGTCACAGAATCAGCACTTCAGTAACAGGGCTGAAATAGAGGGGGATGAGGCATGCTGCAATGGGTGATCTGTTTGGTATTTTGAGCAAAACACTTCACAGATGTATGCATTGTATAGATGTTACCCTACAATATATTTTTCAAATATAGCATAATAGAAGGCGTTTAACACATTTGCTTTCATTTCCATATATGATATGTTTTGCTGTTTTGTTTGCACTTGCTAAACCACCATGTTTTTACTTTCTGTTAGAAAAGGCGCTTTGCACAGTGTGTAGAGCCGGGTTTAGGATGCTTACACCTTCCAAGAACTCAGCATAAAACAATACCACAATACGACCCTTGCACTTGTGGGTTCAGTTCTCAGGCCCTTATTTTCGTCTTGTGCTGCGCAACTTTGCATGCATCCTGTGTCATTGCTTCACCCCATCTTCAAAGGTTCACTGAAACAAAACACAACAACACTTGTTGCTGTTCTGAAAGAGTTCTGGAGGATGCTCATGCATTGTTGTGTGCAATGATCTGTGAATTCCTTTTCATTATGAAACGATAAGAAAATAAACTTTGTAAAAACTTTACATTGGACAAAACATTTTCAACACTTCCGCATTTATTTTATTTTTCCATCCAGATAGGGATTTCACTAAATGGTCCCTTTTTAAAATAGAGACAAAAAACACCTTTTCCACTGAGTCGATGACAAGGCCAGTGAATCAGATTCGGTGTCCACTGCAGCGGCACTCGCTCTCAGCCTCGACACTCACACAGACACCACCTATTCACACCGAGTGCTGCATATTCTAGAATCAGAATCAAGTTTATTGCCAGGTAAGTTTACACATACAAGGAATTTTACTTGGTGTCTGGTGGTGCGAACATTTAACAATCTAAGAAAATAGGTTGTAAGAGGAGGTGAAAAATATAAAGATGATAAAAATGAGTATTTTTAAGAAACTATTTAGCATAAAATATCAAATGCTAAAGACAAGTATTTATACCACATTTGAATTTAAATATACAAAGAACCTTAACAACTAACAAAACAGAAACACTTGAAACAATGAAAATATGGAACTATGTGTATTTTAAAGTGGAGGGCTGTGCAGACATGCAGTCAGAGCTGAGCATGAACATGGCTCCCAGTATTGAGAAAGAAAGAAGAACCAGATGTTGTTCACATGATGTGCATTAATGTAATGCATCATGTTTGTGGGGGGGTTAAAGGGTTAGTGTCAGTGGGGGAACAGGGCCTTGTTGATGGGGCCGGTAGCAGAGGGGAAACTTTTCAGGTGGTGAGAGGTGTTGGTCCTGATGGAGCGCAGCCTCCTGCCAGAGAGGAGCAGGGGTAAACAGTTTATGTCCAGGGTGGGAGGGGTCCGACAGAATCTTCCCTGCCCTCCTCAGGGTCCTCGAGGCATGCAGTTCAAGGATGGCAGATGATACGCTGCAGCCTGCCCTTCTCCTTGGCTCTAGCGTACCAGATGGTGATGGAGGAGGTGAGGATGGACTCGATGATGGAGGAGGTGAGGATGGACTCGATGATGGAGGAGGTGAGGATGGACTCGATGATGGAGGAGGTGAGGATGGACTCGATGATGGAGGAGGTGAGGATGGACTCGATGATGGAGGAGGTGAGGATGGACTCAATGATGGAGGAGGTGAGGATGGACTCGGTGATGGAGGAGGTGAGGATGGACTCAATGATGGAGGAGGTGAGGATGGACTCGGTGATGGAGGAGGTGAGGATGGACTCAATGATGGAGGAGGTGAGGATTGAGGAGGTGAGGATGGACTCGATGATGGAGGAGGTGAGGATGGACTCGATGATGGAGGAGGTGAGGATGGACTCGATGATGGAGGAGGTGAGGATGGACTCGATGATGGAGGAGGTGAGGATGGACTCGATGATGGAGGAGGTGAGGATGGACTCGATGATGGAGGAGGTGAGGATGGACTCGATGATGGAGGAGGTGAGGATGGACTCGATGATGGAGGAGGTGAGGATGGACTCGATGATGGAGGAGGTGAGGATGGACTCGATGATGGAGGAGGTGAGGATGGACTCGATGATGGAGGAGGTGAGGATGGACTCGATGATGGAGGAGGTGAGGATGGACTCGATGATGGAGGAGGTGAGGATGGACTCGATGATGGAGGAGGTGAGGATGGACTCGATGATGGAGGAGGTGAGGATGGACTCGATGATGGAGGAGGTGAGGATGGACTCGATGATATGATGGAGGAGTGAGGATGGACTCGATGATGGAGGAGGTGAGGACGGACTCGATGATGGAGGAGGTGAGGATGGACTCGATGATGGAGGAGGTGAGGATGGACTCGATGATGGAGGATTAGAGGTTCACCATCATCGTCTTTCTTTTTGAATAATGCTGAGATTGAAAAAGTGCTAGAATGGCACTACAAACATATTGTATATATAAACATATGCACAAAATAAACCAGACACGTGTAATGATTATCTAATATTCCCCAAACCCATTTGCTATCCATTTGCTACATGACGCTACACTGACGTCAAAAAGTGTCCTTTCGGGTTCTGGTCAGTGGAAAACAAATGTGGTTCTTAGGGTGACCCAACTACAACATCTTTTCTTTCTCTCCTGCTGACAGAAGTTTCACCGTCTCTATCGGTGACTTTGTGTAAGACTCCTCTCCGCTGTCTTGTGGTGTCCGGCAGGGCTCGGTCTTGGGGCCTCTGTTATTCTTGCTATATCTGCTACCCTTGGAACAGATCATAAACACATTTAATATTACATACCACTTATATGCGGACGATATCCAGCTCCACATTTCGTTTAAACCTAGAGAGGCTTTTAGGATATTGCCTGCAGGCAATCCAGAATGCTGCTGCTAGACTACTCCCCCGGTCACATAAACGGTCTCACATTACCCCGATACTCAGATCTCTCCACTGGCTCTCTGTAGCTTATAGGATCCAGTTTAAAATCCTCACCCTCACCCACAGAGCATTGCACGGTCAGACTCCTGCATACAGTATGTGGCTGACCTGTTTCACCCGTGGTGATCGAGCGTTCGAGGCTGTGGCTCCTAAGTTATGGAACGCTCTGCCCACACACAGCTGATTCTGTAGAGTCTTTTAAATGTCATTTAAAGACATTTGTGTTTGGGTAACTTCTGAGCTTTTATTCTACGTTATTGTATGTTTATATTGTGTGCTTATTGTTTATTCTGTTTGATTGTGTATTGTGTTTTTAGCCTGGCTTTAATCGTAGGATGTTTTAATGCTTTGTCAAGCACTTTGTGACTTTGTCTGTGAAAAGCGCTTTATAAATAAATGTTACTTACTTATTCACAAACTAAACTAACCCCAGGACAGAACTGGAACACATGTCGGTGTTTTCAGACTTGAACCCCCCTGTGACCTCCTTCAAAAGAACAATCTGATCAATCAATTTGTGATGGTGTTGAAGCAAAGACTGATAAAAACAACTCTGTAAAACAAGACACAAGGAAACAGAAATGGGAGGAAATGGTGGTTGCTGCGATGCTTTCGCTGTGAAGTCTCTTCCTGACACGATACCAGTGTTGCTGTCGATGCTTCTAAAAACTAACAGGAAATAGTTTTTGTTGTGGGTATAATATATACGCATGTATACGTATGTGCAGATGCAGAACTTTGACTATTGTCAGTCGATGCTAGCTGAACATCAGAGATGGAGAGCCTGTTAAGAGGAATCGTCACTGAGAAGCTGAGCACCTACGCTGCGATCATCTTTATGTTTACCTACACTATTTTACTCGACAGGGATTTTGCCTGCACCTGCAAACCACAAGTCGGTGCCTGCTTCCTGTACTTGCTTCTGCCACCCTTCATGATACTTTTCTTAATACTGATAACGGACAGGTCTTTCCAAAGAGTCTTTAAATACCAGTGCTCACAATGGGAACGCTGCTGCAGTCGTTGGTTTTTTTTTTATGTCAAGCACATTTTGAGGGCATTATTTGTCGGCATGCTGTGGGTTGCTTTTTTGTTCTTTGATGGAGACTGGTATGTTTGCTGTCGGACTCACGGCTCTGAACCACAGGAACAGTTAGCCTGCAAAGCTAAGGGGAGTTTAACGGTCAACGACACAGTTCTGATAGCTGAACTGAAGAACACATCCCGGGTGAGTGCTTCCACTCTTGATCTACTTTATCAGCATCAGTTCTATCTAAAGTAATGCAGCTGTATTATAACCATCTCTCTCTCTTTCTTTCTTCAGGTTATCGGTGCCTGTGTTCTACTTGGAATTGTTGCAGTGGCTTTCTTCTTGCCTTTGTGTTTCAGATCGAAATGCTGTTGCTCCAGCAAAGTATTTCTGTATGAAAAACTGATTATAATGGAGGAGGCTAAAGTGCTGAAAGAGGTTTTGAGGAATTCAGCAAAAGAGAAGTTGACTGAAGGAATCAAGAAAAAAAATCAATGGAGACAATTGGGAAGAGTGTTTCAATGTTGCCAAAATGCTGATTGAAGAAAACAAACCAAGGACCACTTCTGAAGACCAAGGAGGCCAAGGAGGAGACCAAGAAGGAGTCCAAGAAGGAGACCAGAAGGAGACCAAGAAGAAGTCCAAGAAAGAGACCAAGAAGGAGACCAAGAAGAAGTCCAAGAAGGAGACCAAGAAGGAGACCAAGGAAGAGACCAAGGAGGAGACCAAGAAGGAGACCAAGAAGGAGACCAAGAAGGAGACCAAGAAGAAGTCCAAGAAAGAGACCAAGAAGGAGACCAAGAAGAAGTCCAAGAAGGAGACCAAGAAGGAGACCAAGGAAGAGACCAAGGAGGAGACCAAGAAGGAGACCAAGAAGGAGACCAAGAAGGAGACCAAGAAGGAGACCAAGGAAGAGACCAAGGAGGAGACCAAGAAGGAGACCAGGAAGGAGACCAGGAAGAAGTCCAAGAAAGAGACCAAGAAGGAGACCAAGAAGGAGACCAAGAAGGAGACCAAGAAGGAGACCAAGGAAGAGACCAAGGAGGAGACCAAGAAGGAGACCAAGAAGGAGACCAAGAAGAAGTCCAAGAAAGAGACCAAGAAGGAGACCAAGAAGGAGACCAAGAAGGAGACCAAGAAGGAGACCAAGGAAGAGACCAAGGAGGAGACCAAGAAGGAGACCAGGAAGGAGACCAGGAAGAAGTCCAAGAAGGAGACCAAGAAGGAGACCAAGGAAGAGACCAAGAAGGAGACCAAGAAGGAGACCAAGGAAGAGACCAAGGAGGAGACCAAGGAGGAGACCCTAATCAAGAGGAGCGCAAACTGCTTAAACCAACTAAGAAGCAGGTAAAGAAAACATTTGCACAAGCAAGCCGATCCACTTTTCCATGTTGATAAGAATATTAAAATGAGAAAAATAATAGGACAAAAAAAACTACAAACTACATTTAGAATAGTTAAAAATGTGCGTTAATTTTGATATTAGAATGTCCTTTTATGTTAGATCATCATCATCATCATCATCCTCATCATCATCATCCTCATCATCATCCTCATCATCATCATCATCATCATCCTCCTCATCATCACTGTCATTTAAATAGATGTAAATGCACTGTGCTCAATGCGCCAGGTGATGGTGCCAGACAGGCTGTTAGTGTGTTTGTTGTATTCACCTCCTGCTCTCTTTTCTCTCAGGCTGCTGATCCAGGAGAGATGAGACGCTTGTTGGATTGCTCTATATGCGGCAGTGGCCGAGTCTTTACGGAGACTACTTGGTAACGGAGGGTCGCGGGTTAAATACACCTTTGCTTTAAAGTATTATAAATTAACCATTTTGGTTTTTTTGTCTGTATAACCACATTTTGCTTTTACTTAGAGATTTATTAAGGAATTAAGAATTGTATACAAACACTTGCTTGATAATGATCTGATAAATAAATAATAAGTATATTTATTTATTGAGTTCATTAAACTTTGTATTTGAACATTTTGTTTGTGGCTCCTTTGTGGATTTTCTTTTTTTTACCTGTAATTAAAATGTAATCAAGTCAAAATAAATTCAGCTTATTATTATTTTAGGTGTGCATGCATGTTTTCAGGGTAACTCATTCCTCATAATGCTGAAATGTGACGTGAGGTGAGTCCATACCTATGAGGTTAAAGTAAAGAAAACAAGTTCAGGATGATCTGAAAGGGTTTATATTTGTTGGAACATTTCCAGTGTGGGATTCCTGACGGCACACAGCACGGTGTCACTCACAATGACGGTGAGCGGCTCTGACTAAAGAGAGCCTTTTTAAAATACACAGTTTGACAAAACACCAACAATCAATACTAAATCCGAGCCAGTTCCAATCGCATTTGTATAATAACAACATACTGTACATCAAATAAAAACGATCAATTTCTCAAACATCTGTGCAAAGATCCCCAAAGTCCCTCGAACACCACCACCGACAAAGTGCATAACTGGAAGAACACTGTATGCTATGCATATCTTCAACACTCACATACTGGAGGTTTCACTGAAGCACAGGACAGCAGGAGTCATTATATGACAACATCCAATGGAATTAGCTTAACGTCACACTTGACACCTTACACACATCATCACACACTGAGTAAAATGTACAGCTTGCAACAAACAGATATGCATGCAGCATATGCATTTATATCATCATATTATCTTCATACAATACAAGAGTAATCCAATGACCATA
>NC_086349.1:25844758-25974758 GCF_036324505.1 Eleginops maclovinus | reverse complement strand
AAATTCCTATAAATAATAATAATAATAATATTGACAGAAATTAAAATTCCTATAAATAATAATAATAATAATATTGACAGAAATTAAAATTAAATAAATAAAATGAAACACGTACAGTTCCAGGCCGTGGGTAGGGAATCTTCCCAGTGTACTCCGTCCATTGGTAGTTGTGTCCGTGTTTGTGGGCGAACGGTCCATTGAAGACGTTGCGGATGTCGGCCATCGAGTAAACGCAGACCGCCGAGCCCTTAAACACAGAGCTGCAGCAGAAACAGAACAACACATAAAAACGTTGCTCACTTAAAAATGTAACAGATGTTTTCAAATATTCCCTAATAAAGTGAAAATGTGATTCATATTTTTATTATACGTTTGGAATTCTGTTTTGGGAAATTTCTGCATAAATTGGATTGTTCTGAAAGTAAATGGTGAGTGCTTCTGTCCTGGAAACTGCTCAGAGATTCTTTAACGTCAATATACTTATGAAAGCCAAACCTCTTCTGAATTCTCTAAATCTGTAGTCTCTGTTTGTAAAGTTTCATGAGGCTGTGATTCTCCTAGAGGTCACACCAGCTTGTTTTATTTCACTTTCAAAACATGGGATAACCACAATGAAACGTCTACTATAAGGGCCTAACATGATCTCAGAGGAAAACAACTGAGCTTATTAAAGCCACAACACTCTCAGCATTTCAACGATGCCCAATCAATGCAATTCCAACACCGTTTAGGGACCTTGGTGTGCAGAAATACTGACACACACAATCTTTAGACTGGGGGAAAATAACATGTTAGGGCTGCATTCAAAGAACTGCATGTTTTCTACCCCAGACTGCATGTGATTAGCATAAAGTGGGCAGGTCTGTAAAAGGGAGACTCAGGGGTATCTATAGAACCCATTTTCATTCAGATATATTGAGGTGAGAGGTCAAGGGAACCCTGGGACCATGTTTCTCCCTCAACTAAAAAAAGGCTTTCTTAGGAGAGGTAATAAACCTCCCTCCCAAACAGATTCCTCAAGCGTTGTAGTTTCTTTCTCCATTTTTATTTAATCCATTCTAGTTATTTATCTATTTTCCCCAGTATGAAAATATCCCAGCATGAAAATTCCCCCCCAAAAACTGCTTATTAAACATGAAAAAGCCTCACCCCGCTGTGGTGAACAGAGCGTACACCGTGGGGTTCCGCTCATCCTGTGTGGGCTGAATAAACACGTCGCCTGGAAGAGGATGCACAAACAATGACAGGTCTAAAAGCAGCTGTGATTTAAAAAACGCATTCAGTGTAAAGTTTATTTTCTCGTGGCCTCACGTAGTTCATCGAATCTCGTCTCCACTCCGTCCTCTCCGATCACCGAGCAGATGAGGCGAGCTTTCAGGAACGTCGTCCAGCGGTTCACCAGCGACTTCTGGCCTCCTTCATCATTCTGGACAGGAAGGGAGATTGGATCACAAGGCTGCATATGTACTGACTTATGTTGTCTGTAAATGTCCTTTCATAATAAAAAATATAATACATATAGCATGAATTAACCACAATAGATGCCTTGAATCGGAGAGGAAAAAAATGAATACATTAATTTAAAAAAGCAAAGATAATATAATTAATACATAAAATAATTTAATGATATTAAGAGATTTTATGGTAAAATAAAAACACGATTTTTTAAAACTTTGTATTTATTCATATATTTTTTAACATGAAGAAAATCAATAAAAATAAAATAAGCCCAAAAATAAATATACTTATACAATCAAAATAAATAGATATTTATATTATTATTATCCATAATATTAAGGGGAGATGATCAAACATAATAAACAGTGAACGTTTTAAATAAGTGAATATTTATGCACTTTATTCATATTTTCACGTGATTTTCTTTAATAAAAAATATATAAATAAAAAGCAACCCTAGCTAATATAATAATAATCAATTTAAAATAATAATAATATAAATAATATAAGAGGATTTGATAAATAATGTAAACAATAAAAAATAAATGTTTCCTGACACAAATTGTATTTTAATCAAAAGAAATCCCCAAAAATATAAACTAATGGACCTAAAATAAATGAAAATTCCTATAAATACTAATCATACTAAAAGGGAAGATCCTAAACAAACCACAACGACAGATTTAAAGTAAGAATAAACCCTGCATACACAACATATTCAACTAAACTCACCAGACACACCCTCCCCACTCGGGCCAGTACGCTGGGGCTCGCCCCCCCGCTCGAGTCTAGACTCTTCTCACGGAAAAAGAAGTAAAGCTTGTCGTCGTTTCTTTCTGCGCTGTCAGGGATCTGCTGGATCTGAACAAACACCGGCTCTGAGGAATAAAAACAAGATAAGCACAGGAGGGATTGAGGCAAGTGGTTGTCAAATACACGGAGCGGGAACCTGTAATCAGAGACGTTTACCTCCTCACACCCACACTGACTCACCGTTCAGCCACCTGGAGTCGTACTGCTCCGTCCTGATGGCCGTCCTGCCTCCCATCGTCCTGAACAGAGCGGCGTCTGTGCTCATGAAGTCGATGTGGACACCTGCGTACAGGTTACCGTCTGCACAGGGGGGCGAGGAGAGAAGAGAGAGGGGAGACTGTTTGATTCTAAGGAAGGTTTTGAGCTTTTTCCCCAAAAGTTGTATCAAACGACCAGGAAGATAGAAACTCAAAACAGCAAAGAAATCCTGAAAGTATCTCAGATTGCGTTCCTTCTACCCGGTCAACACATCCAGCCTCGTTTGTCTCAGATTTTAAGACCCTCCCTTCCTTTCACTTCCATTCATCCCTTCCTCCCTACATTTCTCCCTACATCCCTTTATCTAGTCATCCCTTCCCTCCCTTCATTGCTACTTTCCTACATCCCTTCAAACTTCCCTCCCTATATCCCCTTACCCCTCCATTCCTATGATCATTGATTTATACATCCCTTCATCCCTACTTCCCTCGACTCTGCATCCCTTTCTCTCTACACCTGTTAATATCTCCCACCATTCCTTCAACCCTCCATCCCTCCCTCCCTCCATGCATGTATCTTTGCCTCCCTACATCCCTTTGAGCCGTCATTAATAATCCCTCCATCCCTTCATCCTTGCCTCCCTAAATCCCTACATCCCTTCACCCTTGCCTCCCTACATCCCTTCATCCTTTCCTCCTTACATCCCTTCACCCTTGCCTCCCTAAATCCCTACATCCCTTCACCCTTGCCTCCCTACATCTATTTAACAATTAATTCCCTCCTTCCCACGTCCCTTCCTCCTTACATCCACCAACACTACTTCCACTCTAACCTGCATCCCTCTCTCCCTCTCCCTCCTATAGCCCTGTCCACATCTTTCACTCCCTCCATTCCGCCCTCCCTACATCTCTTCCTACCTCCCTCAATCACAGATATAATAATAATGTATCCAATTTCCCCTCCCTCTGAACATCCCTTTACCCCTCCTCCCTAAATCCCTACATCCATCCCTCCCTTCATCCCTTCCTCCCGTCCTTGCTAGAGAACATTTAATAAGCCTAACATGAAGTGCTTCATACAGAAACAAGTTCTTTTAAATAAATCAATTCAATGAAGTCTTACTGATCAGGACTGCGATGTTCTCCTGTTTCGGATCGTAGGAACATTTTCCCTTCCCTGAATCCACGTAGCCGGGCACCAGCCTGAACAGGTAGTCCTGCAGAGGAGAGGATGCATGAACATAGAAAATCGTCACATGGGAGCAGCGGGGGAAAATCACAAACAAATCAGTGTCCCAGTTTGTAGTGCTGAAATATTTAGCAGGACGCCACCGCTGTAAGCCCCACTCAGGGGAGATGTTCACCTCCGCCCTCCAGCCTCTGTTGATGAACGTGCAGATGGGTTGGTACGCCCCCGTGCCGCAGGTGTACAGGTGGGTGCGGTTCCACGGCTCGATCATACGCACAAAGTTGGCACATTCACCCTGGACAAAGAGGAGCAAGACGAGTTGAATAGCAGACATTGTATCGTCCTGAAAGCAGAGCGACAGAGATGTGAGAAAGAACAGGATGTTGAAAACATGATCCCACCTGTCTTCCCTTTCCCGTCATCTGGCACTCTCCCTTTCTCTTCGCAGACGCCGGCCAGTGGATCTGTGTGTTTGGAAAACAGAAAACAGGATCCTTGCATTAAGAGAGGTATGGCGACACATATTTATATTCATGCACCTAAAGTAAGCATCAGATTCTAGGGAAGGGATTTGTTTTGGCAACCACAGGGTCGTGAGTTCAACTCCTGCATCGGATCAAGTACAAAGTTTGGACTGGTACTTCGAGAGATATATTTGATTTGATTCTGATATATTCAGAAGGTATCAACAGTAGAACATGTTATATCCGTAAAGTAAAATAAATAGAATTAAAATGTTTATTTATAATTTAAAAAGTTAAAGCAAAAATCAACAATCAAAAAATAAGAACTCAAGATTTTTATATTCATTTAAATATTGACAATAAAATGTCCAAAAGTCATCAAATAAAATGAAAATATTTAAATAAACAGGAGGTTGAAGTAAATAAATCATAAAATAAAATCTAATATTTATTAAACCATTACATGTTAAAGTACAAATGTGCAATAAATAATAAAAGAACATAGAATAATAAATATTATAAGAAAGTAAAATTGCAAATAACATATCAAAATAAAAATATGTATATCCATTAAATAATTTAATTAAATAGCAAACAGACATTTATAGAAACACAAGATGAAACATAACTTGTATAATAAAATATTTACAGTGGTGTATTAGTATTAATAGGTGACAGTTTACCTCTTTACCAAATCTAGTTGCCCTTTAGCAAGGCACCGGACCCCCCACACTGCCCTAGATGTCACTGTGTGTGGTGCCGTGTACATGTGGGATGATTTCATTTGAATCCTCCAGTTCAATTAGATATCATTTGCATATTCAAGCATTCAGAAAACCTTGAATATACAAAGTAATTGAGTAAAATAAATAATCAACTGGGTTAGTTTACGGTCATATATTTGAGTAAACTTCATACTGTCAATTTTTTGGACGAATGACAGTATGAAACAGTGTTGTGTCATTTTGCTTGTTGGTGGAAGTCAATGGTGAAGTTTATTGGGAAAAATAGGGTCCAAAAATACAGGAGTAACTCTTTGCACATCGTTTTCTGGGTTAAAGGAAACTCGAGCTGGTGAGAGATTTATACGCACAATGAGCGGCTCCTTGTTGACGTTGTGCATGTCCAGAGCCACCAGGTACTCGCGGCTGCCCAGGTACAGCCGGCCCTGGTCCTGGTCCATCAGCAGGATGCGGTAGTCGCTGGTGTTGAAGGAGAAACTGAAGGGCCGCGCCGCCCTGGTGTCCATCAGCTCTGTGAGACGAGGGAAACACATCTTCAACATTTGGAAAACCAACAGCAGAGGGAGGTTGGGTTGGATTTGAAGTATTGTATTGACCCCACAGTTGGGACATTTCCAGCAGCAGATTAAAAAGGAGTTGCACATGAGTTGAAAATGATAATTAAGAACATTAATATTTTGGTACAAAGTGCATTTTTGACCTTTTACGCTTTTATAAATATTTTTGTTCCATTTTATTTGATCTTTTACTGGACATTTTAGGTGGATTTTGATGTTAATACGATTATCTTTGTTTGATTTAATTTTTTTATTGCACATAATTACTTTCACTTTTTATGTTTACGTGCATATTTCTATGATTTATTTTATTCATCTTTCATTGTTTTCATTTCAAACTGGAGCAAAACCAAACGTCAATGGGATGAATAAATGATTCTGATGTATACAGTATATATCAACAGCATAAAAATATATATCAAAAGAGTCAAATAAAATAGAATTAAAATGTTTGTAAAAATGAACAATAAAAATATAAGAAATAAAGATATTGATATTTACATAAATGGTTACAATAAAATGTCCCAAAAAATCATAAAATAAAATGAAAATATAATAAATTGAAAAGGAAAACAAATAAAAGTGGAATAAACATACAAAGATAAAGTCAAATGGACAATAAATTATCTAATAAAAATATGTTTATCCATTAAATGATTTTTAAAAATAAAAACAAGTATAAGAAAATATATAATAATTGATAGGACATTAACTCTGAATTATTAAGGGTTTGATTGATGATGGTGGAGTAAGTCCTTGTGCCAGAAAAGTGGTCAATTCCCCCACAGATGTTTCTCTGTGCTTTAAGATGTTGACTGGAATCATTAAAAGACACGAGGGGACATGCTGCGTCCATTTGTCTCGCGGCAGATGAAAATGGTTCAATCAAAGCTTTCAGGAGAACAAGAAAGAAAAAGGGAGCGACGTTTCCCACCGCAGCGTGCCCTGACAGGCCGCGCTCGGCTGAACACAATCCTGATCTCCTGAATTAACTCCGAGCAGCGCTGACCGTGTCTCCTGAGGGACCCGGCCGGCTCTCCACCGCTAACTCCACCAGGCATGTGGCGCCTTAAACCCAATCAGCCGGTCAGGACGCATGAAATATTGAGACCTTAAAAGCGAATATGTTTCTTAAAAAGCTGAGTTATATTTAATCAGTGGCACACATTTTGTAGAGGGGAAGCGATGCTCAGGGGACCGTGAGTTCATCCGAGTCAGCGATGGAACATGTTAGAGGCGTCGAGGGAATAATGGGAGGAGGTTTTGCAGAGGTTACCTTACTTTCCACTTTCCTTCCATTATTTTTGGCCAGTTTATACTCTACCATTCATTTACTTTGAATTAAAACACTTCTGCAGGTTTGCACACTCGGATAATATAGTATTCCATGCTCAGAAACAGCATCCTCTTATTCGTCCCACAGGGGCGAAATTATCATCGTTCCTGCTAAAAAAAAAAGCCAAAATTCGCTTCATAAAAAATTCAAAAGCATGCAATAAATATTAAAGATGAAGAAAGAAATTACAATTAACAAAACACACATTCAGTACCAGTAACAGCATTTAAGAAATAAGAGTAGTAGGTATAAAGTAGTGTGATAGAAGCCAAGAGTTTGTATATTCTTGAGTCAGATGTTGGTCTATTATTCTAACTTGTTGATTTTATATTTACAATTCGGTTTAAGACAAACCCCCTATGCCTATTTTTTTAAGCATCGACGGTCACTTTTAACATCTTTTTTTGAACACACAGTTATATTTAAGCTTTTGTAGATGTGTATATTATATTTTTGAAGTCTATATATGTGTATAAATCGGTAAATCAACATTTCATTTAATCTTAGTGCCTTTGAAACACACTTGGATAAGGTACAATTCTCCCTCTGGTAGACCCCCAAACACAACTGTTGTGCAATATGTGTATATGTTTACATTTTACTTCTGGCTTTGCACTTCAGAACACCTGTAACAGCAATGCTGTCATAAAACTGTGGAATATATACAATGGGTAACGTAGCATTTACTGCTGTGTCTCTGCAGTAGATTCATTACTCGTTTCACACATGTTTCTATACTGATGTTCCTTATTTAGTGTGTGTGTTCGCTTACTGAATACTGTTAACTTCACTAAATTAGTAAATATTGCTTTGATACTGTTGTATTTTGTCTGTATCAGTACTCTCTCTGTGGGACCGGTTAAGGAATTCTGATGTTTTGGTTTATTATAGTATATTCTGACTTATTCTGCAGGTGTTATATTCATAGAGTCACGCACTAACAGCTTTTTTCTAATGGCTCCATTCCTCCCATCCCTGTCCAGCCACAGAACACACCACAACACACACCTCCACCTCTTAAAGACTAACCACAGGTATTTATAAATATGTATGCATTGAAGTATCATCTAAGCTGGTGTTTTTATGATGTTTTATCAAGTCTGTAGAATACCGTTTGTAGACCGGAGCTCCAAAATACTTCGTTCAAAATTGTATTTAACACAAATGTAGTCTTTAAAGAGGCCCTGTTACCTTTCCTGCAGTGTGTTATGTAGGTTTGTGTGCATGTAAATGGTCTGCTAAGGCTAAATTCCCTGAGATAGTAACTTTTAGCATCTATTTTCTAAACTCAAAGTTATATTTAAACTGTTGTAGTTTTGTACATTACACTTTTAAAGTCTGTAAATGTGTGAACTGACATTTCATTCATGATTATCTTGCTTTTATTTATTTGTGTGTGTTTCTATTACAGCAGTGAGAACACAACCAGTGGCGGCTGGCCAATAGAGTGCGCTAGGGCGCCGCCCCCACCACTCACCTCTCACCACATGTCCTTGAATAAGACATAAAAATGTTTAAATTAAAATGAAATAATAAAATAAAGATATTTTGAAATATATGTATATATGTTTTTAGATGTGCAAGATAAATATTTCATAGTTAATGATGAGTAAAGTTGTTTCGTTCGTTGACATTGTCTGATTGGTGACGTATTTCCGCCCTGAGGCGCAGGAATCTTTGCCCATAGACTCTCGTTAAAAGTTGTACATGCGCAGTAGCTCCTCTTCAATACAAGAGATAGGACGATGTTGGGGCGCACCTCTCCTGCGCCCCGAGCTGAATGCAGCTGGATTTGGCGGCGGGGGTGACGTCACAGCCTTCTGTCATAAAGTATGTGTATCGTCCATGTTATATATGATATACATTATTTAAATATATAGAGATAGAGATAGATATAGATAGATAGACATGTATTATATATGTATATTGGCCCTCTGTATAGTAATATAGCACATCTGTATATTTGTTCATACTACATCTGTTTATACTATGCCAATTATTCCCACCTCTTTATACTGCCCTTATCTTTACATAATCACTCTGAACTGCATATACTGTACATACTCTATATATCGCACTTGTTTCTCTTTGCACTTCTATCTATCTATCTATAATGTTGTTTTCATTTATGTAAATACACTCGTTTGATACCTTAGTACATGTATGCATGCTTTCTTTTTTATAGCCCCCCCTGGAGAAAACTCCACCAGCCGCCACTGAACACAACGTATTATATTTATACATATTAAACAAAAGTATGATGACCATAAAGATTTTCTGATTATATTTATATTTTATTGGACCTTTTACTTTAACCTCCAAAATAAATATGCATATTATTGTATTGTTGTACTGCTCACTCTTATTTTAACTTCTCTACGTTGCACGTTTTTACTGACTGCATTTACTTAGGGTCCCATGGATGAAAAACAACTGTCTCTGTAAATGAAATAAATAAATAAGAATGATGTTGACAGACGATTAGTCCTTATTTTTTAACTCATTTTATCTGAATTCTAAATGAAGCATGTCATAACCCCAGTTCAAACCCAGAGTAAGAAGGTATTGTGCTTCTGATATGCACACACACACTGGGACACACAGCGAGGCATGCTAGAGACAGCCGGCTTACGCATTGACAAATGCTCCCAGAGAGCGTCAGCAGCCGGCTTACAGGGATTCAGGAGGAAGCCCAATCTTTATTTACATCAAAGCGCCTGCCATCTTCCTTTTTGAGGTCAATGTTAACAGGATGCAGTCAAGGTGCCGAACTAAAATAAACCGCGCAATCGGATCTCCGGACGACACGAGGATGGAGCCTCTGATTTTTTTGTGAGGGGGAGGAATGAGGTCCGGTTCTGTTCCCCGAGAGGTAAACACAGGATAACAAGCGCCACTGGGCCAGAGTGGATCCACTGCACGGGGCTAAAAGTGGAAACACCACACCCCTATACATGTCTCCAATCTCCAGAAATAGCAAACAATGTACTGCCGTCATCTGGTAAACATTCAGAAACACTTATCCCCTGACAGCATTCTGACAGCGGCGGGGAAACACGGGGACGGACACACGATCAAAGAATGGAGCTACTACAAGCTCTCAGGTTACAGCTCCACTGCATACCGTCACCGAGGCCGTTTAGTCGCAGGAAAATCTCAAGTATGAGAGATCTGACGACAGCACCGAGGGGCATGAATGAGATGCTTCTTCATGGTCTTCCCTGGACTAAAGAGGCTCTCGTCTCTGTCGACCAATCAAGGAGTAAAACTATCTGGAAGATCTGGAAAAGACTCTTTCAGCACAAAGAATACACAAGAATACATTTTCTTTACAGAGATGTGCTGAGAAGTGTCTTGGGAGTAATTCAACCTCTTAAGTGAGTCGACTAACACTAACACGATTGTGACTACTTATCAATTTGTAGATTTGATCAATCAGAGCCCAGTCGGCTGTGATTGGTCAGCCGCTTAGAGATGTCCCTCCTCCTTAGACTATACAATGTCTTGGAGTGCTAGCCAATAGAAGCACGAGTGTTCTATAGTGATGTCACTGTGTTCGAGAAGAAAACAGAGGAGTCCAATGGAGGCGTTTCAGGCAGGGAGAGGAAGTCCCTCTGGACGGATCGCAGGGTTTTCAGCCTTTGCAGACCATTTACGTGCACTAAAACCTAAAGAACACACTACAGGAAAGGGAAGCAGCATAATAAGGCCTCTTTGAAGACTACATTTGTGTTAAATACAGCTTTAAGGGAATTATTGTGGAGCTCCAGCCTACAAACGGTATTCCACAGACTTGATAAAACATACATTTTGGGTAGAACACCTCTTAAAAACACCCACTTGGATCAGAAATCAGAATCAGAAGTACTTTATTTATCCCAAACTGGGAATATTTTGCGTTGGATGATATATCAATGATATTAAAAAACGATCCAATATCTAGATCCATATCCCAATTGCAACATCAGTCCAATTAATGCCAATAAGATATATTTTCTAAAGCCCCGTGCTACATATCTTCAGAGTGCATGTGTGAGTGTGTCTCTGGTTTCAGTTCTGCTCTCTAGCAATGCTGACTAACTCTACCCAGCCCCTCCGTCCCCCGTAGAGTCTGTGTTAGTGACACAACTTCCCAGCAGCGGAGGAAACAAAACGTCTCCTCTGCAGGCCTCCGGACTGTCACTCAGGCCGGGGCTCTGAGAAGAGTCACATGTCCTCCTCCCCGGGCGCCTCGGGGGAACAAAGAGACTCCGTGTCACAAACAATGAACAATAAATCCTCCGAGTGGCAGAAAACAGTCGGGGAGTAAATCCAACTTTCCTCCTATTTGGGTTGGAGTTAGGGGGAGGGGACGCTTGGAAACAGGCTGATAAATGTTTAGAAACCTCAAAGAAATGTAGCAATAGTGCTGATAATTGTACCTTACGTGAGTGTTTACATTTGATACTAATTTGTACTTACTCCACTACTTTTATTTAGTTGCCGGGGAGATTAGGATGAATGATGGTAAATACAATCAGCTCTTAAATCAGACTTTAGTTCACCTGCAGTAAATCCAGCAGCTACCCTGCAGTATACAAAGCCATTCAAACTAGCTGCACCTTTACCAGCTCTGAGAACACTTTAATGATCAATCATTATAAAACATATCAGAGATATTATTCTGAAATGGACCAATCAGACAATGACTACTTTTACTGTCGCTACTTTAAGTACATTTAGAGGAGAGTACTTTCTACTTTCACTGGAGGAACATTTAGAATACTTTTACTGTGACAGAGTATTCCTACACTCTGGTACTTCTACTTTACTCAAGTACAAGACCTGAGTACTTCTACTTTACTCAAGTACAAGATCTGAGTACTTCTACTTTACTCAAGTACAAGATCTGAGTACTTCTACTTTACTCAAGTACAAGACCTGAGTACTTCTACTTTTACTGGAGGAACATTTAGAATACTTTCACTGTGACAGAGTATTCCTACACTCTGGTACTTCTACTTTACTCAAGAACACGATCTGAGTACTTCTACTTTAACTCAAGTACACGATCTGAGTACTTCTACTTTTACTCAAGTACACGATCTGAGTACTTCTACTTTTACTCAAGTACGAGATCTGAGTACTTCTACTTTTACTCAAGTACAAGACCTGAGTACTTCTACTTTACTCAAGTACAGGATCTGAGTACTTCTACTTTAACTCAAGTACACGATCTGAGTACTTCTACTTTTACTCAAGTACAAGACCTGAGTACTTCTACTTTAACTCAAGTACACGATCTGAGTACTTCTACTTTACTCAAGTACAGGATCTGAGTACTTCTACTTTAACTCAAGTACACGATCTGAGTACTTCTACTTTTACTCAAGTACGAGATCTGAGTACTTCTACTTTTACTCAAGTACAAGACCTGAGTACTTCTACTTTACTCAAGTACAGGATCTGAGTACTTCTACTTTAACTCAAGTACACGATCTGAGTACTTCTACTTTTACTCAATTACGAGATCTGAGTACTTCTACTTTTACTCAATTACGAGATCTGAGTACTTCTACTTTACTCAAGTACAAGATCTGAGTACTTCTACTTTAACTCAAGTACAGGATCTGAGTACTTCTACTTTAACTCAAGTACACGATCTGAGTACTTCTACTTTTACTCAATTACGAGATCTGAGTACTTCTACTTTTACTCAAGTACAAGATCTGAGTACTTCTACTTTACTCAAGTACAAGACCTGAGTACTTCTACTTTACTCAAGTACAAGATCTGAGTACTTCTACTTTACTCAAGTACAAGATCTGAGTACTTCTACTTTACTCAAGTACAAGACCTGAGTACTTCTACTTTTACTGAGTACAAGATCTGAGTATTTCTACTTTACTCAAGTACAAGACCTGAGTACTTCTACTTTAACTCAAGTACAGGATCTGAGTACTTCTACTTTTACTCAAGTACGAGATCTGAGTACTTCTACTTTTACTCAAGTACAAGATCTGAGTACTTCTACTTTACTCAAGTACGAGATCTGAGTACTTCTACTTTACTCGAGTTCAAGATCTGAGTACTTCTACTTTTACTCAAGTACGAGATCTGTGTACTTCTACTTTTACTCAAGTACGAGATCTGAGTACTTCTACTTTTACTCGAGTACAAGATCTGAGTACTTCTACTTTTACTCAAGTACGAGATCTGAGTACTTCTACTTTTACTCGAGTTCAAGATCTGAGTACTTCTACTTTTACTCAAGTACGAGATCTGTGTACTTCACTTTTACTCAAGTACGAGATCTGAGTACTTCTACTTTTACTCGAGTACAAGATCTGAGTACTTCTACTTTTACTCAAGTACGAGATCTGAGTACTTCTACTTTTACTCGAGTTCAAGATCTGAGTACTTCTACTTTTACTCAAGTACGAGATCTGTGTACTTCTACTTTTACTCGAGTTCAAGATCTGAGTACTTCTACTTTTACTCGAGTACAAGACCTGTGTACTACTTTACTTTTTTTTTTTTTTACTCGAGTACTTCTCCCACCTGAATTCGTCAGGGAGACTTTTCTACAGATGTGAATTCCTGCATCTTACACGAAAGCAGGCGGACGTGATCAAGTTCAAGACCCGACTTGTGTAATTGGTCAGACTGCTAGTTTGTGATCCCTGTTGCACACACAAAAAACCACCCCACTGTGCCGTGTATAAGCTGTTTACTG
This sequence comes from Eleginops maclovinus, assembly GCF_036324505.1. Classification (NCBI taxonomy): domain Eukaryota; kingdom Metazoa; phylum Chordata; class Actinopteri; order Perciformes; family Eleginopidae; genus Eleginops; species Eleginops maclovinus. The sequence continues at coordinate 25,961,286 of NC_086349.1, read as the reverse complement.
CCAGGGGATTAGTGTTAAAGGTCATATAAAAACGCTCTGCATCACCCCCTCACAAATGGACGCCCCGAACAGCATGTAGACAGCTGTTTTCTGTCTTCCAAAGATGAGAGGAATTCAAAACAGGCTCTCCGACCACAGATCTCACGATTAGCCCACCTCTAATCTGCGTCAGATGTTGACATCGCACAAAATCCTGAATATTTCTCGCTGAATCACCGCGGCACAGAACAAGATAAGGCGCTGCCGAGACCTGACCGGGGAGTGTGACTCCCCTCCACATGAAAGCACTTTTTTAAAAAATGCTATAAAGTAACACCTTTAATTCTCACATACAGTTTAAGGTGTGTTGTGTCTGCAGGTGCACCAACCCAAAGATAACTGTAATCATGCAGCATTGTTTTGATCAAAGGCAGTCTTCCCCACGCTTGTAACCTGAACACGGGAAAATCCCAAACAGCTATAAAAAAGAAGCTATAAAAGCAGCATTCAACCAAAAGCTCTTAAACATCGCTCAGCTCCAGTGATCACATTTCAGGTGTTTCCTTCCTGTGTCATCATGTCAGACATCAAAAACATAGGATAGATGACAACTCACGCTCCAGTGTGTGTGTGTGTGTGTATGTGTGTGTGTGTGTGTGTGTGTGTGTGTGTGTGTTTCAGGGTGTGGGGAGAAACCATTGTCGAAGGGCACAACCAGTAACCAACCACACGTAATATCCACCTTTTGTTTTCCCGGCTGCACTGTTTGACATGTGGCAGGAAGCACGTTCTTTACATACGTATAAAGAGGAAACTACCAGGGCTGTGAGAGCAAAGGGACGCGGGGCACAGGTTCCCGACTTGGAGGTCGCCAAACCCACACAAGAGTCAGGAGATGACCTTTTACACAAATATACAGTTCGCTTAAGGCCGATTTCATTCATTTTGTGAAGAAAACCCAATGAATTCTGATTCAAAACGTACACTTTTTAAAAATCTGACAGGATAAGGACACTGGGAAGACCTAAACACACAGGGTCTTCATGCTTAGGAACCTTGTCCTGCATTAGAAGCATTTGCAGTTAAAACAAACAAATGTTTAAGTGAAACTACATATCGAGGTATTTGGACAGAAAATACAAATATTATGTTGATATTTTATTGTTGTTGTGAAAATATATCACCTTGGGTAAATGAAATATGGTCATTTCCAGGTTTAAAGAGGCCCTTTCAAGCTTTTTTCCCCTTTCCTGTTGGGTGTTATATAGGTTTGTAGTGCATGTAAATGGTCTGCAGAGGCTTAAATGTGTGTTCCATCCAGAGGGAATTTTTCTCCCCTGCTCTTCTATTGGCTAGCGCTCCAAAACATTGTGAGTGATAGGTTAAGGGGAGGGACATCTCTGAGCGGTTGATCAGTCACAACAGAGCCGGCCAGCTAACCAATCAGAGCAGACTGGGCTCTGGTTTCAGACAGAGGGTGAAAAGAGGTGGTGCAGCAGCAGTATGAGAACATAAAGAGCTTTCTGAACATTAAAGCATGGAAATATGTCCCAGGAGAGACACAGAACAGAAATATGACCCCTTTAAAGGCTAATCACAATTAGTTATTTTTTCCACATCCTGCAGCCTGGCCCTGAGGTGAAGTCAAGGAGTTTTGGTTAATGTGTGTGAGCTCACCTTTGAAGGAGAGGCGTATCCGCGGGGCCGACTGCTGCAGGCCTCGGCACACACTCAGGGCCAACAGGAGGAGGGCGGCTGTACAGGCTGTCATGGTAACAGTCATGCAGGTAGCCCACAGAGATCTAAATCTGGACCGAAAAAAGAAAAGAGGAATGAACTATTATTACAGAGAGCCCCGTGAGAAATATGAGACAGAAAAAGAAGGAAGGGACAGAGGAGAGCTCTCTCTCTCTCTGAAGTCTCTGATCAGAAGTTTGGCCTGCAGCCTTCAAGACGTATAGTTTGGCAGCAGAGAACAAGTCTTCACACCTGCTCTGGAAAATATGACAGCCCTATTATTTATTTAAAGTGTAAATGTAGTGAGGGATGTGTTGAGACTGTCTAACGCAGCACACGTGGAGAAGGTCCCAAAGAAGAACAAAGGATTGTCTTCTTACCTTCATCTTTTAAAGGATGCATTAAAGTGAAGTCATTTTATACATTTAGCAGACTTTATCAATGCTGCTCTATTATTTCCCTTTAGTCCTAAACCTGGGAAAGAGTCAGCACTTCCTGTCCCCTGGTCTGGAAGTCAATGGTTTTTGAATGGGGTTTTGGTTGCTAGCCTGAAATAAGCTAAAGAAATGTGTATTCTACGTCATAAATACCCACTGGTGAATTTTAAAACAGTAGTTGCTAACGAGTGTCTAAAGGAGGCGACTAAACGTCATCACGCCCAACATTAGCCGCCTTTAGCTTAGCGGTGGTGACGTGAAGTCATGTGACCGTGCTGTAGTTCCTTTATAGCCCAACATTAGCCGCCTTTAGCTTAGCGGTGGTGATGTGAAGTCATGTGACCGTGCTGTAGTTCCTTTATAGCCCAACATTAGCCGCCTTTAGCTTAGCGGTGGTGACGTGAAGTCATGTGACCGTGCTGTAGTTCCTTTATAGCCCAACATTAGCCTCCTTTAGCTTAGCGGTGGTGACATGAAGTCATGTGACCGTGCTGTAGTTCCTTTATAGCCCAACATTAGCCGCCTTTAGCTTAGCGGTGGTGACGTGAAGTCATGTGACCGTGCTGTAGTTCCTTTATAGCCCAACATTAGCCACCTTTAGCTTAGCGGTGGTGACGTGAAGTCATGTGACCGTGCTGTAGTTCCTTTATAGCCCAACGTTAGCCGCCTTTAGCTTAGCGGTGGTGACGTGAAGTCATGTGACCGTGCTGTAGTTCCTTTATAGCCCAACATTAGCCGCCTTTAGCTTAGCGGTGGTGACGTGAAGTCATGTGACCGTGCTGTAGTTCCTTTATAGCCCAACATTAGCCTCCTTTAGCTTAGCGGTGGTGACGTGAAGTCATGTGACCGTGCTGTAGTTCCTTTATAGCCCAATTTTAGCTTTTTACTTCTTTGTGCATAATGTGTTGTTAATGTGGAGATTATCCTGCTGAATGAAACATGTTAGTACCATAAACGTTTGTTTGACACAGAGATTATTTTCTGCAATAATCCAAAAGCCAATGGAGAAATCCCATTGGCTTTTTGTGTAGGGAACCAGGGGAGATGCTAACTGTGTCGCACTACAAAAACATGTCACCCCTGCAGCACTCTGTATTTCACATTACTGATTATTATTCATCATAACTTTCACTGTGTAAATATTTTATAAGCGCATCCCTTTAAAATACCGTCACAATATCCATATTGAGGTTTTTTGTAAAAAATATTGGATTTTCTCCACATCACCCAGCCCTACTTCATCTTATCTTATCTTACTTTCTCTTGAATCAATATTTTCCTAGAAAACCAAACTTAAAAAGCCTCTGAACCCATCAGTGATTCCCTGCACCCCTGCCTCAGTCTTTGAACAAAGCACAGCAGACTTTCTCCCAGAAGTTGACGTGTGAAAAACATGACAGTTCAAAGAAACAGGTAGCTCTCTCTGAAACACTTTCTGACAGTTTAGGGGTGCTGAAACGTAGCCTAACTGTTAGACCTTAACTCAAGCATTCATTATGCATCTGCACTTTGCTGGAGAGGATCCTGTATAAATTATGAATACTAAAAGCTGAGTCCACAACATCCATTAAATTGTCTCCCTGAAGGTGTGCTTTGCTCGGGCTATAAGCCATCCCATGGGCTTTTCTTTTTTCTCATGCCATACATGCAGCCAAGCCCCCCCAGTGGCATAAGCCTCAAAATGAGGGCTTTTAGGGAGGGGGTATCCATGCAGAAAAACTAGAGATAAATCTAAGTTTCACAATGAGGCATAAATTCACGTTTGACACATTTTGCTCCAATATGTTCCCATTAAAAGTGATGGAACTGGCATGCTGAAGGGTTAGGAATTAAAAACAGAAGCCAGTGGGAACGCCTTGGCTTGCAGGCAGGATCACATATATCTGCTCAAGCTTGATCTGTATGCCTGCTATCAAACACTCTCTGATAAATGTATGCAGTGTTAGTCATTATAATGCACATGCACCATCAGATAGGGGATCAAAGTGATGTCCAGACACATTCATAAGTCACAGTTATAAGTCACAAACATCGCTTTGACTTTAAGAATAAAATAAATGCTCACATGATACAAACAGAGGATGATTTGTGACAATCGTTTCTATCTGTGTGAAGCATTTGGGATTTTAAAAAAGTGCTCTTTTAAATAAAAATCGTCACCAAAAATGATTTTACTGATTTAAACAAATCATAATCCTTATTTTTAAATGGGCATATGGCCATATATACACAAGAGACACATTTTAAGTCGTTATTTGAATATTTCTTTATAGAAAAATGAGGCAAAATGGCTTCATTATCATCCAAAGAACATCACAAACCCAAAACATGTTACTTACTGCTATTAAAGTAAGGATACAAAAGGATAATAGGTGCAAGTATTCATATTTAAACACCTAAAACATTTCTGAAATCAGTATCTCAAACATAATCATGTGCCTCCATGTTCTCTACGATCTGATTTCGAGGTATTTTTATGAATGACGATATTTCTCCGTCTCCTTTGACAGGGTGGGTACAGCAGGACGGATTAAAGTTCAGCTGTAATAACATGTGTTTTTCTCTTTAAAAATAAAAATAATTACAGGATTCAAATGAAGTAGTTCCCTTCCCCGCGGAGGAGTGCGCGCTTACCTGTGAACTCAACATCCAGAAATAGGAACCGAACAAATGTGACGCTTAGAGAGAGTAACCACACATGAGGTAAAAGTTAAAACCACAGAGAAGTTAAATGTCTTACCTTTTGGGGGGTTCTGTTCTCGATACAAGTAGATCCAAAAATCGAAAGAAAAAAGGAAAACTTGCGAGATGTTGTCAGAGCTGCGTTCCCCGCTTTTCGTGCCTCGGAGCCGGATTGGAAAATGTCCCTCGGCGGCACTGCGCAGGCATAAAACAATCCGATAGGTTTGCAAAGAGAAAGAGAGAGGGGGTAGAGAGAGAGAAAAGGGGGGAGAGAAAGAGAAAAGCTGCCTTTAATCAGACGACGGTATTTCTGCCAGGCAACATTTACGCATAAACTTTACGCGCGGATGGCAACAGAGATGTGACTCCTCGGATCCTATCTGAATCTAGTGACCAGGTGCAGGTGTTGGGGGAGTGAGTGAGACCCCGCTGTCCTCTCCCTTCTGCTCTGCCTCCCCCCCTGCCTCCCCTCTCCTGTTGGCCCACAGCAGCATTGGACCAAAGCTCTTGGTACACCATATGGGTATGATTAACCCTGTCACTGCTGGTGAGTGGAACACACTCTGCTCCAAAATGCATCCATGGCAGCTTCTCCTCGTGCAAAGTTTATTTTAAATGAATAATTCAGATTGCATGGTGATGGGCATGTTGTAGATTAATGTTTTTTTAATGCACCAGATGGAAATATGACTTTTAGGATTTTATTAGGAGCTCCATTAGCTGATGCAAAACACATTTTCAGCTTTCAGACAAATCCAGCGTAAAAAATACAAAAGTCCAATAACTATACTTATACGTGTTGTCGGCCACAAACTGTTCTTATTAGAGGTGGACATTTTGGGGTATCTTACAAATTCAATATGGTAAATTATAGCAAGAAAACAGATTTCATTTAACAATGTATGTTTTCAGGATGTCACATCGACTGATGTTCCGTACCGTAAACATACTAAACATGTTCTTGTTCACATTGTGGGCATGAGACTATTTGGAATAGGAGTGAAAATGTTACAGTTTCTCGATTTCGATACATATATAAGAAAGCTGATTAAATTATGTATAATTTATGTGTTTGAAATAGTGATGGTGATAGTATGGCAAAAGGTAGCCTGAATTCATGCTAAACTTTCACAAAAATAAAGGTTTTTTGTTAAAAATACTTAATTTCTTCTTTAGAATCTTCAAAATGACTTGTTGACAAAATGTAAAAACTAAATGAACTTGTTGTTTAATAAATACAATCAGGATAGCTGGCCAAATTTCAGAAAAAAAGAGACACAAAATAACGTGTAAACCTGGTATTTTGTGTGATTTTTCATTGAATCAAACACTATTCCTCGACCCAACTCTGACTTGGTGTGTGGGATTACCTTCATCAGTATCTATCTATCTGCTTCTGTAAAACACACTGTTGTGAATCGCTGTAAGGATTCAAAGACTGAACATTCAAAGGCTTTTTTGTCGTGTGCACAACAGCTACAGCCTTGTTTTTGGCAGTGAGAATCCCATGCTCTTCCAACGCAACATTCAATGTACTTAAAACAAAACAAGGAAGTAAAAGAGAACAAAAGTCTAAATAGATTCATGTCAGATCCTACAAGAATTGCTTCTTTATCTGGGGGCTGGAGTCCATTATTTGAGAGGAGCTTAGACTATGTCACCGTTACTCCTCAGCCCTACATGAGAGCCAGGTCCGTTGAAAGAAAGATTCCTCGGATTCCTCTCTGGCTGGATCTCAAGCTCATGACAACAGTGACAAAGCAACGAGAGAGTTGGGGGGGGGGGGGGGGGGTGGGGGTGGACGTAAAGGACACCCACCCTGTTAACTGAGCCTTGAGCTTGAAATTAAAACAGCTTTCAGAGCGCCTCTCGTCGTCGCTTTGGCTTTGTGGCGAGGCTGTGACGCAGTGTGGAGCTCGGGAGACACAAAAGCAAGAGGGAGGATTCACTGCTGGTCCTGTTGGACGGTAAAGTAGAATAAACACACGAGGCAATGTGGTGTGTCGGTGTGGAAAAGGTCACAGAAGAGGGCAGTTCCTGGCAGGAAGGAGAGCTTTAGTTCTGACTTTTGAATTAATCTTTATAGCACATTTTTCAGGTTGGATTCATCGATGATGTCAGCAGTGACCTTATCAGAAGTTAGTTTAAGAGCCGTCAGATTTCCCTTAACGAGGACATGTTCTGCTCATTCTCAGCTTCATATCAGTATTTAGAGCCTCTCCTGGGACATGTCTCCATGCTCTAATGTTCAAAAAGCTCTTTATTTTTCTCATACTGTCTTTTCACCCTGAGTCTGAAACCAGAGCCCAGTCTTCTCTGATTGGTTAGCTCTGTTGTGATTGGTCAACCGCTTAAGAGATGACCCGCCCCTTAAGCTATCACGTACAATGTGTTGGAGCTCTAGCCAATAGAAACTCTAGTGGTATATAGTGATGTCACTATGTTCCGGAAGTAAACAAAGGAGTCCAATGGAGGGAACTTTGGGATTTTAGCCTTTGCAGACCATTTACATGCATCCAAAACCTATGCAACACATTACAGCAAAGGGAAAACCAACAAAAGTACAGTAAGGCCTCTTTAAAAACAGGTGATAGTGCCGTACAGCAGCTTTCAGTCGCCTTTAATAAAGAGCTTTATTTAACTACAGTGCTGGAAATCTGCCAGTTCTTGACAGGGAAATCGTCTTTACGGTAATTTATTCAGTGTTGAAGCATATGCTATTCGGTAGTGGACCAGACGGGATGTTATTTGGATGGAAATCACCTTTTGGACGATGTAATTTACTTTAAACAAACTCCTCTTAAATTTTACCTGCCTCCTGTGAGTACATTTGGTCTTTACGAGAGGATTGGAAACAATATTTAGCTCGACTCAGACTAAGCTCCCTTGGAGACTAAGCAGCAGAGGAACACGGTGCATTGCATACACAGACACTAGACTTGGGAGCGAGCCAGATGTGACTGTCAGACGGGCAGTGGTGTGACAAGATGTGTGAAGGAGGGGAGTCTTTGTTTCCTGGCACACAGGAGCCATCCCTCTGTTTCCAGCTGAGGAAATGAGTCACGATTCTGTGCAGAGTTCAGATTTCCGTGTGCTCGCAGCTTTGGCCATGGACACCGGTACTCAGACCAGCTCTCACCGCTTCATAAGCACCACTTAAAGGAGAACCTCACCCAGAAAAAAGACCTTTTGTTTACCAGTGACTCACCCAATGGCACCTTTAATTCTTGAAGGAATCTAATGCTGTGTGGCGTACTTCGGTTCTTACATTTGCTATTTTAAGTACAGCCAATGTGAAGTATGGCAAGACACAGTATGAGTACCGGATGGGTGCACTCCTAAGGGTAAAAAAGCAGATGCTGGACACTCAACAAGTGTCCCTTCTTAGCTACGTGGCGGTGACGACGCAACCAGCAGTCGCTCCAGTGAACAGCATTATACAAATAAAAGTTATACATGTTTTGTTGTTTTACTGTTTAATAAACGTACCACAATACTGGTGACAAAAGCTGTGAATTTGATTGAGTAGTCTGTAATGATTTGCTACGGTGAACATTGAAGCTAACAATGTAAGCTAGCTAGCACAACAAGGCTGTTAGCTAGTTAGCAGAACAAAGCTTCTCTGTTTTTCACCGTGGAGCTATTCCAGAAATGTTTTATGCTGTGTCTCAATTCAGATATTTCCCTTTGTACATCACATGTCGTACTCTGTGAACACGTGCTCACTGCTAGTGGGCCTTCACAGCAAGAAGGCACATCAGCCTCGCTCTGCGAACTAGCTAGCTTGATAGTTAGCAGAATGAGGCTGTTAGCATTAGCTAGATCAAAACGTTTATTTGCAAATTCTCCCAAATTACAAACACACACACTTCTGACACTAAAATATAACAGCTGGGTCAGTACAGTTAACTCCAGTGACAGAAACATCATGTGACTGACGAGTGAGCTGACCAATGCAACGCCGGCTTTCAAGCGATGTATATTGCGCCAGTACCTCAAAGCTGGTTGAAAGCTTGATGTGTAAGATGCTAAAGGCTCTGGATGTTGATATCAGACTCAGAAAGGCACTAAGCAAGTGTCAGTATTTGTTGAATCTAATTGAGAACCTGGGTCGTCCCAACATGCATTATTGCTCAAACCTTTACCATTCAAAACATACACGTCTTAAACTTGAGCTGAGGCAGAACGCGTGCGTGCATTTCAAGTGTTTTGTAGCAACGTTTAAGTGAGAAGTAATTAGTTTGGAGAGTAGTGAGCATACGACGTAGACTTAGACTTGAATTACAGCAGTGTGTGAGTTTCTTTAAGGATCTTTCTGTATATTTTAGCTTGTCTAACAATCTTTCTTCAGGACTTATCTGTACTTCTTCATTCTTTAATGACCGTGTAAGCTTTGAAGGAATACCACGTTTAATGAAGAGTCAACTCAGGCTGAGTAATGATTTACCAATAATCATTTGGTGGGTTAAAGTATTACTCTAACCTGATTAATCTCTCACATGCTGCGGTCTTATCTAACCACCGTGCTCTTGCCACTGTCTCGACTTGCTGCAGAGATAGCAACAGCTCCTCACTCACCGGAGGAAAGGGTATTTCTGCCCTGTGTACACGAGGAAAGGGAACAGGAATTGGTGTCCGAACAGGTCTGCTGTTGACTGTAACGTGACGGATGAAGTATCGTGGAGAGACTGGTGGCGGGATTAGAAAAGAAACACGGTGTCTGTTTATCTGGTCCACAAAAAGCTCTGACAGGAAGATCTAATGGATAGGTGGTGTGAAGGTAGACGTGATTTATCCCAACCAAAGGCTCCAGAAAGATCCCGGGCCCTCAGACACATCAATCATGACAATCCAAAGGGGCAGAGCATTGTCCCCCGGAGGAAAAACAACCCCTTATTTGACCTGCTGACATGCCTTCCTGCAACTATATTGATGAATTAAGGAGTGTTTGAACATGCTGCTACAAGGAGGTGTTTGCTGATGCACGATCGGAGAGTCGACCGTGACCCCGAGGAAATTAAAGGGTGGAGGGAATAAATGTTGCCCAGGATTATTGTTCTATTTCCAAGCATAACACTTCTCAAGGAAGCTGGGAACGTTGTTATTGTTTGGAGTGCTTTGCATTCAATCCTCAAGCCAAGACGGGAGTCCAGAGTCTTAAACTTAAGAGTGTTGCGCTATTAATCCCATTTATCCCTGCATGTTCTGCATACTGCCATTCCTTTTGAATGTATTCTTTGTACACAAACAGAATGACATCATTTCATCCACATGGTGCTCAGATAGGTAACGTTGGATCTTTTTCTGACACTTGATTGGATGCTCTTGGTTCAAACAAAGTGGATCAGGGGAATTCAGTTTTGACTTGCTGGGATTTAAAAGAGTTGACATTAGTTGATTGAAAGAAATGAATCATGGCACAGGTTGAATAGCATGCTTTTGGCCCAAGGGAAACAGGGCTGCACAATATAACCACCGACAGAATCCAACATGTCATGCTACACGTTTTCTGCTGCCTGAAACCAAAAGAAAACAATCTCTATGAGTTGTTTACAAGAAGAGTTCGAGAGTCATACAGGCGATGCATGCAATCAATCACAATCATTCTGCATTGATTTATCAAAACAAAAGCAGGGATTGCTCGTTGTTGACCATGACATGAAAGAGGAACAGGAGTAAAATATAGAAAGAGGAAGATTGGGTTGCAAGAAAACCTTCAGAGTAAGTGGTATGAAAATATTTTGGCTACAGAAAGGATGAAAACAGGTTTATTTTTTGGGACCTGTCAGAAGGTTCGAATCCAGTTGACATCAACAGTCCTCGGTGCTTGAGTCCAAGTCAAGTTGCAACCCTCTTTGTTTTGTTTCGAAACTCATCAAATATGCGACTCGATTCTCACACGGCTTTACTCCCCGTCTAATTATTATCCCACAAGTCAGATAAAAATGTAAACACGGCCATGCAGCATAAAGGGAACAGGTGCTGCATGAGCTTCACACATCAGCGATTATCAAAAGGAGAGCAGCGTCTTCGACATGAAGGCTGCGTACGTGGCGCACATTCCAGTCGCAGCCTGCTCGCCCCGGCTCTCTCAGCGAGGTGATTGCAGGTTTTTTATTCAGAGAGCATCAGGAGTATCGTAGAGATGGATCGCCGTGTGCATCGTGCCACGTGTCCGCCGGGCCAGCCAGCCACCATCTGCCTCCGAGACAAGACTGGCACTCACACTCGCTATAAAATGCAGCTGGGAGAATCAACAGCTGCTGGAGACGAGCTCCTTCAAAAAAACACGGGGTGTGTGTGAGGGAGGGAGGGAGGGATACTGTACATGAAAAGGGGGACAAGCGCAGTGTTTCAAAAGGTAAATCTGTCATGCAAAACCTTTTAGAAATAGCCAAATAAAGGGGTCCTGTTGTGCTTTTGGGGGTTTTATCATTATATGGGTTTTAGTGTATGTCAATGGTCTGCAAAGGATAACATCCCTGTATTCACTGAAATGCCTGAACATCAGCAGGAGAGGACTCTTTAAAGTAGAGACACTACATACTGATATACACCTGAACATCAGCAGGAGAGGACTCTTTAAAGTAGAGACACTACATACTGATATACACCTGAACATCAGCAGGAGAGGACTCTTTAAAGTAGAGACACTACATACTGATATACACCTGAACATCAGCAGGAGAGGACTCTTTAAAGTAGAGACTCTACATACTGATATACACCTGAACATCAGCAGGAGAGGACTCTTTAAAGTAGAGACACTACATACTGATATACACATATTGTGTATTGTGTGTGACTTTCAGCTCCTCTTAACCTCTGAGACAGACTTTGTTTGTGCTCTGAAAAATCTGTGATGCTGAGAAAAAAAAGTGAGAACAGAGTGCATGTGTCTCGCCAACATACATGTATACAGTGTGTGCATGCAGGCATCTGATGCACACTCACACACACACACACACACCACACACACACACACACTCACACACTCACACACACACGCTCTGCTGCTTTAATTAAAAATAAAAACGATTTCCCTTATCTCCCTCCACACCCTTCCTGTCCTCACATCCTGGAGACAGCGTCCAGACTCCAGGTGAATTTCAATGTCAAAGACACGGAGGTAACGCTGCAATCTGTTCGCTCTGTCAAGTGGCTGCGTGTGTGTGTAGGTGTAGGTGTGTGTACTGTATGTGCTGTGTGATTGGTGTGTGCGGGGGGGGGGGCAGGCCTATTCATCTGTCTGGTGTGATGGTGGCTCTGTAACGGGCCGAGGCGTGAGTGTGCTCTCTGTGATCTCCAGATAAGAGTCATCCATCTGCTGTGTGTGTCTGTCAGGCAGCGCCGCTTATCGCTGCACTCATCCATTTCTCTCAATCTCTCTCACACACACACACACACACACACACACACACACACACACACACACACACACACACACACACACACACACACACACACACACACACACACACACACACACACACACACACACACACACACACACACACACACACACACACACACACACACACACACACACACACACACACACACACACACACACACACACACACACACACACACACACCCTTTGCACAGTTCAGATGCTGCGCTCAATCTTGATTAGGACACAGGGAGACAATCACACAGAGGTGCAGCGAGGTGATGAAACGCTGCAAATATGCATGCATGCAGAGAGGTGCAGTACAGGCCACACCCCCCCCCCCCCCACACACACACACACACACATTATTTTTTCACCCTCTGTCTGAAACCAGAGCCCAGTCTGCTCTGATTGGTTAGCTGGGCAACTCTGTTGTGACTGGTCAACCGCTTAGGGATGTCCCGCCCCTTAGCCTATCACGTACAATGTGTTGGAGGCTAGCAAATATTGCAGACCATTTACATGCACACAAATCTATACAACACACTTCAGGAAAAGGGAAAAGGGAATCCCCCCCCCCAAAAAAAAGTAGTAGTGTGTTGATTGGCCGGGAAGCGTCTCTTTTCTGTGGAGAGTAAGAACCTCCTCATTCTTACGCGGGCTGCCATGGTAAAGCAACATGCTGTCCTTCGTTTTCTGTTATAACAGGTCAGTGAAATGTTACAAGCATAACAAACACAAACCTGATTATTAGTATGTAGAATGTCGGGAAAAAGAACGGTGATAGTCTGTAGAGTGTGGGGACAGTGTTATGGTGGTTTAAATGGGTGCTAGTGACAGTAAGCTAATGGACGCTACTCAGTGTAGCACTGATAGTGTGTGTGTGAACTCCCGTTTTGTTTGATCGAGATATTTGTATATGTGGAATGACAGAGTAAAGTCATCATGTTCCTCGTGAAACATGCTATATGTGCATTTGAAACATTTTTGTAATGAGAAGAAGGATAAATACTGTATGTGTTTTATTCTCAATAAATTCTTACGAGGGCTGCATGGTAAAGCAACATGCTGCTCTTCGTTTTCTGTTATAACAGCAATCTGCCCGCTGGTCCCTTCACTTGGGACCTGTAACAGATTCTTGGGGGCTCGTCCGGGATCGGCGCCGCTGCCACAGGTGTACCGGTTGCTGATCCAGTGATAAATGAACATCGAGACCAGAACGGCTACATGTTGCTGGAGTGAGGCACCACCCAGCCTGTGACCACAGAAGTGGGGTGACGTGACTACAGGTAAGGAGTCATCAGTTGGTGTCCAGGAAAGGAGACCAGTGAAGAGGGTCTTGACCGGCAAGGGAGCCGAACTTCAACACTTCAACACACATCATGTCTGCAGCACGCAAGGAGCTGATCTGGAGCATCAAAAAGAAGCTATACAAACTTTCTGGTCCTGGAGCTTACGAGGTAGCGATGGCACTAGGAACAGACCAGCCGGGAGCAGACAAGTTGAGCCCGACTGATGAAGAAGACTGCATAGACCATATCCTTACATATATGCAATCTGAAGACTTAGCTGAGTCTGAGGACGAGGGTATAGGTCATTTGCTGTCATTGAATGATGTTGTTTTGAAGGTGATACATCAATGTCATTTGGTTGAAATGCCTGTTGTTTTAGATGAGGTTGCACAGACATCTATCTCAATTGCACAAACCACACCACCACATGTCACTACACAACCACAACACCCTAGCCCATACACCCACACAACCATGCCAAAGGTAGAACAGCTACAACAGATGTATGAGGAACTGGGCAGGAAATTACATGAATGCACGGTCAGTGCCACCACGTCGTCAAGCTTGGCAGCCACACCTGTGGGAGCTGGCCCATTGAACAGCCACACGACAGATGACCCTTCAATGACTGTTAATACAGCACAGGGTGGCAGCCTGCCACATCACCACAGTCATGTTAACCTCATACCAAACCATACTGCAGAGAGATTGGTCTCCCTGAAAGATCTCGCCTATCTCCAGCGGAAAGAGTTCAGGCTACATGGGGGCCAAATAAGTGACACTACCCCTGACATGACATACAACAGCATATGCAAACAAATTGATGAAGGACTCCAAGAGAAACACACTGAGGGTGAGATCATTAGAGGGGTGCTCCGTGCAATCAAACCTGGCAACTTTAGAGATATGTTGACAAATAAAGATGACCTCACTGTCTCAGAACTCAAAAGCTTCCTCCAGTCACACCTCGGTGAAAAGAGTAGCACAGAACTCTTCCAAGACCTCATGTGTGCCAAACAACATGAAAATGAGACACCACAGCAACTCTTATATAGAATGATTGGACTCAAGCAAAGAATAATGTTCACAACCAAGCACACAGCCTCTGCTGTCAAATATGATGCATCCACAATACAGTACATTTTCCTGAACACAATATGTCAGGGAATTGGGGAGAAATATGAGGGTGTCAGACGAGAGCTCAAACCACTTCTTGCTGACCCTGCGGTGTCTGATGAGGCTCTACTACGACAAGTGATCAAGACTACCACAGAAGAAAGTGAAAGAAAGCGCAGGTTGGGCCGCAGCTCTACTCGCAAAGCAACTCAAGCCCACAGCGCCCATGCTGATCCTGACCAGAGACTACAGGTTGAAGCCCGAGTTAGCACAACCGTGAGTAGTAGAGACGACACAATACAGAGACTAAGTGCACAGGTTGAGGCACTGACACAGGCAATGGAGGCCTTGAAACAGATGGTGACACAAGTTCAAACACCAGAACAACGCTACTCCCCCACTCATTACTGTAACCCAGACCAATCCAGACCATCAACAAGGCACAAAAACCTTATGGCTGTCCAAACTGTATCGCACAGGCCAATCCAAATTGCAGTCACTGCTTTTTCTGTGGAGAAGAAGGCCATCGCGCTGTTGGCTGCTTGAAGAGAGCAAAGCAGTCGGGGAAACGGGATGCGGTCAAGGCAGAGGGACAACCCCTGACCGGTCTTGAGCACATGTCCCGACCCCACAAAGACTCAATAGCAAAACCAGATAAACCTAGTGAAGCCTACATAGCTAAGATTGACAACACAACCCAGCCATGTAAGTTAATAGCTCCACTCATTGGCCGCAAATCCCTATTGAAATACAGTATGGCTGGCTACGCTGTCACTGTCCTACTGGACACAGGAGCCAATGTAAGCCTACTCGACCCTGCCTGGAAGAACAAGTACTTACCTGACCAAGATGTTCGACCCCTCAGTGAACTGTTGGATGATCCTCTGAGTGTGTCTGCCGTCACGGGAGATGACGTCCCATATGATGGATGGGTGGAGGTAGTGGTAAACCTTCAAGGCAATGATGACCCAGACTTATCCATCCGTGTACCCTTTTTGGTGAGTCGCCTGGAATTAGATAGACCATTAATTGGTTTTAATGTAATCCAAGTACTCATTAAGAACAATGAGAGCCGACCTAAGCTTATGTCCATGGTGCAATGGGGATTGAAGATGCCAGTGTAAAGACCATAGTCAATTTCATACAGACTCAGAGAGTTCCAAAAGAAGAACATGCTGCAGTGAAAGTGGGCTTTAAAGAAGTCACCATTTCAGCAGGTCATGTAGCTTACATTAAGTGCCGGGTCCCAGCAAACATTAACCCCCCAGAGCCACTTGTGCTGTTTGAGCCCACACCTGATAGTGCATAGTTGGAGAGGCTGAGTATAGGGGCGGCATTATTGGAAATTCACAAAACAGACAGACCTTTCATTAAAGTGCCAGTGTCAAATCACTCCAACCATGATGTGACCTTGCCAGGCCGAACTATTCTAGGCAGCATTGAACTCATTGTCAAGGTCATAGAGACAGACTGTCCCAGAAATTATGAAAAACTCACCCAGGTAAATACTGTTAACTCTTCACCAGTATCCAGCCCTGACCAGACATCACCCACTGCATCACTGTGGCACCCACCTGTGGACGTCGGCCATCTTACAAATGAACAACAGGAAGAGGTAAATCAAATGTTGTTGGAGGAATCAGGGGCTTTTGCTCGGTGATATTGGGGACGTCCCCAGCCTCCAAATGACCATCAATCTCAAAGATGACATTCCAGTCCAAAAATCCTATGCCTCCATTCCCAAACCACTCTACCAAGAGGTCAAACAGTACATCCAAGACCTGCTTGTCAAAGGCTGGGTCGTTAAATCAAAGTCACCTTTTGCAGCACCAGTAGTCTGTGTCAGGAAGCGAGATGGTTGTGGTCTCAGATTATGCATTGATTACAGACTGTTGAACCAGAAAACAGTACCAGACCGCCACCCACTGCCTCGCATCCAGGACCTCTTAGACACTCTAGGAGGCCACAGTTGGTTCAGCATTCTCGACCAGGGCAAAGCCTACCACCAAGGCATACATTGCTGAGGGATCCCGCCACATGACAGCTTTTATATCTCCATGGGGTCTACATGAGTGGGTAAGAATACCATTTGGTCTCTGCAATGCTCCTGCTGCATTTCAGCGCAGCATGGAGGAGATGCTTGCCACTTTGCGTGATGAATGTTGTATTCCTTACCTTGACGACATCCTCTGTTATTCCAAGTCCTTCAGTGATCATGTTGGTGCAGTACGTCGAGTACTGAGAGCCCTGCAACGCCATGGTGTCAAACTGCGACCCACAAAATGCGAGCTGTTTAAGTCAGAGGTCAGGTATGTGGGGAGGTTAGTCTCAGCTGATGGTGTGAGAGTGGACCCAAAAGACATACAGGCTGTGATGTCACTGAGGGAGAAAAGACCTACTACAGTGGGGGAAGTGCGCCAGTTACTTGGGTTCCTGAGTTACTATAGAATGTATATTCAGGACCTCTCTCGTATTGCTAAGCCATTGTATGAGTTGCTGCAGGTGAAAGGACACCCAGATGGGGCACAGAGGAAGGGACAAAAGAGTAAAGGAGCACAGTTGCCCTCAAAACCCTGCAGAGAGATTTAATAGAACTTTACTCCAGATGTTGAGAACACTGCAAGAGAAGGAAAAGAGTAACTGGAAGGAACACTTACCACAGGTTGTGCATGCATACAATTGCACCAGACATGAGGCCACAGGTTTCTCACCCCACTACCTCATGTTTGGGCGCCATCCTTGCCTCCCAGTAGATCTGCTCTTTGGCCTATCCAGTGAAGAAGAGTCGGAAACAGCACAGGGGTATGCAGACAAATGGGCTGTGAGGATGAAAGAGGCTTACCGAATAGCAGCTCAGAACAGCCAGCAGTCCAGCGCACGACGGAAGAGACAATATGACCGTCATGTGAGGGGAGTGGTCCTGCAGCCCGGTGACAGAGTCCTGGTTCGTAATCTGAGTGAGAGAGGAGGGCCGGGAAAGCTGAGGTCCTATTGGGAACAAACAGTGTATGTGGTTAAAGAACAGATAAATGAGAGCCCCATTTACAAAGTGTGTCCCGAGACAGGTGGCAATAAAATACGTACTCTTCACAGAAATCTTCTCCACATGGTAAATGACTTACCTGTGAGTATGCCTGAACAGTTCAAGAACAAAACAGCAACCAAAGAAAGACAGAAGAATGGGAGTCAAACAGAAAAGCATGGACAGAGAGAACCATTTCAAAGCAGTGATTCGTCTGATGATGATGTTTCCCGAGCACAATACTGGTTAAGAGTGTCCAGGCCAGCTAAGTCACAAAGTCCACATACCACGCTCTCCTATGTGCCCCAGAGACACAGTGTGACTTCTCCACCCTCACATGAACAAGCACGGTTGATCACACCGACAGGAGAAGCAATACGACAGCTGAGGATCACACCAGAGGAACATGTACTGATGGAGCAGGACCAATCCAGTGAACAGGAATTTGAACAGATAAATGACAATGAGTATGAACAAACAGCAGGAAGTGACCATACACAGGACACTGAGAATCAACATCAGAATGGTCCAGCCAGATGTGACATTGACAATGATAGATCTACCACCCCTCTGTGTGAACCAGCCAGGCGACCAGTACGGGACAGGAGACCTCCAAAGACATTGACATATGAATCCCTGGGTCAGCCATCTACCAGTCTCAGGGGTCTGTGAACACTGTTGGAATTTGTGGGGCACAAACACTGCCACCATGGGGGATGCCCACAGTCCCCATGGCACATTACACACCTTATTATGCACGTTTCTGTTATAACAGCAATCTGCCCGCTGGTCCCTTCACTTGGGACTTGTAACACATGTACAAAGTTTTAGTCCTTCTCAGTTTCTCTACCGGAGAATTCATATATTTTCCCTCCCTTTCACCCTTTTTTTGGGGGAGATTTTCCCCCTCGTCTGCACAGGTAGTTAGTATTCAGGGCCTCTTCCTCCACCTCTCACATCACCCCCTCTAGACGCGCTTCAGAGGGCAGCACTGTACCTGCTACAGGAGAACATACCCCTTCCTTCCTGCCTTACATCAATCACACAGGTGAAAAATAAGCTGCCCTATTATCTTTTCATTCCTCAGTCTGTCTGAGCGGCCGATTCTCCCCTGTGAAACATGAGACCATGAAGCGGCATGACAAGATGATTTGTGTACAGTAGCAACAGCAGCTCAGCCCAGGGGAGTGTAGTTTACACGGGGGAATCCATTTAGGCCGCACATAACAAAGCTTCACACACACCGCGCGGAGGCTCTGTTGTCTCGGCAATCTGTACTTAGTTTGTCACGATCAATATTGTAGGAACCAACCCCATTATTAATTCATGCTCATAAAAACAGCCCAGCGCCGCTTCAAAGAGGAGACAAACACGCTGTTTCACATGGGATCATTACGCATAGATAACGTGTTTCCATCGTCAGTATTAATAGTGCACGCGGCTCCAGAGACGTCACTGCTGCTGGGCCTGCAGCGGGACAGGTTTTCGCTCGTGGAATATTTATAGCTGTGCATTAAAAGTGGAATCAAGGGGTTTAAGTGTACCGTTGCAACGCGGCTGCTGTTCCCCTTTGTCTGGGCCTGTCCAAAAATGTCCCGCTCCGGGCTATATGCAGTGCGAAATGTCAGATATCACACTGCTGTCATATCAAAGCTGGAATACATTAAAGAACAGCTGTTTGATTCTGCTCTGCATCAAAGAGCTGGCGTTCATTTAGACGGGTGTCACATGTGGAGAGTCTTTGTAGTGCTGCAACAAGTACTGCGATCAAAGTGGATGTACTACAAATACTCTGTTACAAGTACAAGTCGTGCATTCAAAGTACTCTAGTGCACACATTTACACAACTGTGAAGGGGAAGTACTTGAAGTGTTTAACCAAGTAAAGGTGTCGAGTATTTAATCGTCAACATTTTCAATTTAAAGTACTTCAAACTTGCACTAGAGTACTAGTACTTGAGTTCATGTACTTTCCAGTAGTATTCTGATGTTTAACTTAAGTAGAAGCAGAAGTACTCAGATCTTGTACTTGAGTTAAAGTAGAAGTACTCAGATCTTGTACTTGAGTTAAAGTAGAAGTACTCAGGTCTTGTACTTGAGTAAAAGTAGAAGTACTCAGATCTTGTTCTTGAGTAAAAGTAGAAGTACTCAGATCTTGTATTTGAGTAAAGTAGAAGTACTCAGGTCTTGTATTTGAGTAAAAGTAGAAGTACTCAGGTCTTGTACTCGAGTAAAAGTAGAAGTACTCAGGTCTTGTACTCGAGTAAAGTAGAAGTACTCAGATCTTGTACTTGAGTAAAAGTAGAAGTACTCAGATCCTGTATTTGAGTAAAGTAGAAGTACTCAGGTCTTGTACTTGAGTAAAGTAGAAGTACTCAGGTCTTGTACTTGAGTAAAGTAGAAGTACTCAGGTCTTGTACTTGAGTAAAGTAGAAGTACTCAGATCCTGTATTTGAGTAAAGTAGGAGTTCCTCAAAGTTCTACTGAAGCACAGTTCTTGAGTAAGTACACTTCGTTACTTTAGACCGTATACAGAATAAGATATTACAGGACTTAAATAAAGTTATGAATGCATTGGTTTTTTTCACACTTGGGAAAAATATCTGAATTATTTCCTTCACTGGTCACTACTGAGTTACTCCCTTATCTTATAATAATAACAAATGTATGTGTTGATTACAATTTGTCTTTTAAATCTCAGTATGCAACATAACGCTGTCAGATACATTTAGTGCAGTGAAACCTACACATTTCCCTCTGAATTATAGCAGATTAGAAAGGTATAAAGTGGCAAAATACTCAAAGTACAATTACTATAAGGCTTTACTTAAATACAGCTCTTAAGTAAATGTATTTCCCACAAATGATGCTTAGTTCTGAGAAATTCAGACAGTCTTGCACAGGAACATTGCACTTATTCCTGATTTATGGACAAATTAAAGCTCAAAGCATCAAAGTGTTTTATGATGTACTGTTTCCACTCATAGCTCAGACCTTCAGGAGGACGTGATAGGAGTATAATCTGAACTACACCGCCCTCTGGAGGATAAACCCTGCAGTAAATACGCAGACAGCCGAGTGAAACAAACTCCTATTTATTAGGTCTGAGTCAAAAGGTGGACATTTATCTTCAAAGCAAAAATGAACCAAAGCAACAAACAGGTATCTTCAAACTACAGTGTCTATAAAACACAGCACACAAAATATAACTTTCTGATCGTGTTCATGAAAAAACCTCCAGATTTGAATTTTAAACACCAGTGCTGAGATATTATTTACAGGTCATTGCTAGGAAAAAGTAAGCAAATACAAATACTAGTTCGATTAACGCTGCTGTGGATGTTAACCGAGGCCGTGCACGGAGAGAAAGAGGGTCATGTCGTCGTGACGCCTCACATGCATGTCGTAATGTAGAAAAACAATGTAATAAATACCAACGCTTTTAAAGAAAGTAACACAAAAATCCTTAAAACACATGGAAACTTATCTTAGCTGTTATAGGAAGTTCTAAAAAGGGAAACAAATCCACGAAACTACGCAAGATTTTAAAACATGAAGGAAATGATGGAGAGGGAAAAACACAGGAATTAAAACAAAACGTGTTCCTATTAAAACTACAGTAGCTTACACACTTTTCCTACACACAGCCAACAGAAACCGGAGTGTACGTGTGTGTTAAGTTCAATAAATCTACCACCGTGATCCCTGAGAGCTCATTTTGGTTCAGTGCATCTCATTATCAATTTAGCTTCTTAAAAAGGACTGTGAATAATGCCACTGAAGGGGTGTGGGTTTTTTTTTTTGCATTATTACTCACAAATTGTAATGCCGTTAATCCGGATGTGTCCTGCAGGCTGCTGCACGATGTTCCTCTTTAAATAGAAGATTAGAAACCAAGAAAAGAAACACTACACAGTACCGAGTGTATAAAACAGAGGGGACACCATGCTGCCGTGGCTTCATTATTACAGTTAACCCTGATTTTAAATGTACTTTTAGGTATAAAAACAACAGAAAACAGATATTCTGTGCATAAAAACGACTTTGCTCTGGTTCTCTTCGTCGTCAGTGACTTCCTGTTGCTCTTCCTCTTCAGGCCTCCTCATCCTCTTCCTGCTCGCTGTCGTCAGAGCCTGCAGGAGAAACAGACGGTTAAGATTGAAAAAGATCCTGAAATGGAGTTTAATGCCATTATTTGAGCTTTCATTTGTCCGTAAATCGGGAATAATTACAATGTTCATGTGCAAAATCTCTCAGCGCCTCTAAAAACAAAGCATCCTTTGTGTAAGATACTTTTACTCGATTGCTGTACGTAAGTAAAACCTTAAATAATTGTACTTGAGTATTTCTATTTTCTGAAACGTTATACTCAGTTTTATGTTGCAGATTTAGATTTAAAAGACTAAATGTAATCAACATATACTGTATTCACACGCTTAGCATTTAAAAAGATCCTGAAATGGAGTTTGATAGACGAGTAGAAGAAATGAAAACCAGGTGAGTTTTCTTACCGTCAATCACAATTTCTCCTGTTTCCTCTCCTTCCTCTGGACTCTCATCTGAGGAGGAGACAGCTTTTATTCAGTTCGGCCTCCAATACCATCATTCATACCACAGCTGGTATACAAGTCAGGGAGAGTGATGCTAACCCAGTATGGATGTGATATTCTGTCCAGGTTTTTCTAGAGAAATATAGCATGAGGCGCTAACGTCACTTCCTGTCTAAATTAAGCCCCGCCCACTACTAGGTGTAAATCTTGCATCAGAGCGAAGCTGAAAATAATAGTGTCTTCACGTCTTAAAGCTGCTGAGTCATATATTGGACCAAATCCAGAGTTCTGGTTCCTTTACTTCCTCTCCAGAAAAAAGGAGACTGAAAGAAAGGATCAGAAATCTCAGTCTCAGTGTCAGCCTGCTGCCTGCCACTCGTCCCCCGCAGACCCACCGGACATCCATCCCCTATTTATTCTCCGTAAGCTGTCTCTGCCGTCTGACCAGACATCTGACCCCATCTCCATATCTCTGGACTCATTAAACCCTTTCTGACTAACAGAGAGACTGTTTTCTGGCAGCACTTTAACATTTAACAGGGAAAATCTGCATTTTGGTTTGAGGGGGACGCTGACATTTCTAAGTGTTACTTTAGCACTTACCACCACTTCGCCCCCTCTCCTCCTCTCCTTCCTCCTCTTCCTCTTCTTCTTCCTCATCTTCATCTTCCTCTTCCTGCTCCTTCCTGTGACCTTGCTCTGCCTCCCCAGCTTCCTCCCCGGGCTCATCATCCGAGTCGGAGATCACCACACAGTCATCTCCGTTACCGTTATCAGCCGCTCGGCCCCCGCTGCTGCCACCACTGCCGAAAACACACACACACATTGGTGTTAACAACACACACTTATTGTCTCGGTATGCATCCCACCTGGTTCAACCGGGCAGGAAGTGAAGGAGGGAAACAAATCAGGAAACTGTTAAACTCTGCACTATATAATTTCAAGGCCCCGGGGCCGAGAATATTTCTGGAACGCACGGCTTAATAATGGGCTTGTCCGCTGAACACACATTACACTTCTGTGGCTTCAATACACACTTTTTATTTACTCAGACCCACTAACTATTTTTGTCAGGGAGACATGGCCTCAAGTGTCAATTTTTGTTTTGGGTTTCTATAGGTTTCAGTGCATGTAAATGGTCTGCAAAGGCTAAAATCCCTGTGTTCCCTCCAGAGTATTGTATAAATATCCAAAATGTCTCCGTCTCACCTGCCGTTCTCCCTGGGTTCCCACAGTGGTGTGAGGTAGTATCTCAGAGGGTCTCTGAACAGGTCGTCCTTCAGGATCTGAACAGAAGAACAGGAGTCACTTCAGTCGGTTAGGATTTAATAAATGCTCAAATACATCGAACACAGTCCTGCCTCAGCTACACTCAAAGATCTCACAGTGTGCATACCCCTAAATATGAAACTGCAAAGAAAGTTGAATAAACAAAACGGAGAAATTACTATTGTTACACAATTCAGACGTTAACCCTTGAAGCAGATACCCATCACAATCAATGGTTGTCTAAATGTTAAAACAGTATCACAATAACAACTAAACTTCAAACTGAGCCTCAAACCACTGCAGGCAGCGGGTCGTTGTGTCCCTGAGCAAGACACTTCACCTCCAAGGGGAAATGGAAAGTCTTCATAAATTTATCCTCACGACTATTTTTCCTAAAGTCGACTTTTAAAAATGTCCAATTGTTTTTTCAAAATGATCACTTTTCCTAAAAGAATTGCTTTTTTAAAATCAAATTTCTGACTTTTTTTCTAAACTATGACATAAACATGTCCAAATATTTTCTCATTATTCTAACTCCTTCTTCATGTGGTTTTTTTTAAAGGCACACATTTTTCTCCTTTTGATTTTCTTTCAAACTTCTGATATGTTTTCCAAATGTACGACTATTTCTTCAAAATCATCACTTTTCCTAAAAATTCTGCCTTTTTAAATCGAACTCCTGATTTTTATTTTCAAAAACTGTCTTTTTTATTTTATTTTCAAACTTCAGATTTTTTTTCTAAATTATCACTTTTTTTCAAATTTCTGGATTTTTTTCTAAATCTCATTTATTCTTATCTAAAAACAGAGAGACCATAGCTAAAATCTGACATATCAAAGGTGTTTTATTTTGGAAATCATACATCAGACTGTCATGTTATCTTTGGAGAGACTTTCTGTGATGGCCTGTTTATCCACACCAGTTGAAATGAGTCTCCCAGTGGAAATGGACGGTTACATTTTAAGATCAGACACGTCTTCAGAAATGTATTTACATTTGAGAAAGAACACCTAAAATAAGTAGTACTTGATTTCACTGCAGTATTTCATTTTAATTTCTGTTCACGTATTCTCAGATTACTCTTTTTAAGCATTGGTTCACTTATTCCTGCCTTTACTTGATTTATTGCATCACTTGAACACTTCTCTTGCACAATGTGTCTGATCTCTACAGTTGATGGTGTGTTGCACTGTTGGAGGAGCGTGTGACTCAATGTTTTAATCACTAACATTGACACTGAAGCTTTGGTACACTGAAGTATTGAATTCTAAAACATAAAAGGCTTTTAGAAGATGCAAAGGTTCTTTTCCCTTGGTGTGTATCAGTCCAAACCTCTAGGGTGTATGCCTTGCTTTGTGAGCTGTAATACTGGAGATGTGTCAGTGTGGTGGAGCGGTCGTTCGTACCTGTGCCACGTCGTCCGACCCGGGGGTGGTGTGGTCACTGAACCAGCTGAAGAACGTTTGGTAGACGCCGCGCGACGACTTCTTGGGCTCGCTGTGGGCCGTCAGGTTCTGCCCGCGGTGCCACAGGATCGGGTTGGAAAAGGACATCGGAGATCCTAAAACATCCGCACACAGGAAAGAAGGAGAGCCAGAATTTTAAAAGGACGGTTAGATCTTAGGCAGGGATGAAGACACGGCACACAGGACCTCTACAGGGCCATGATGCAACACTATGCATTCATTATGCATGATAACTTCTATATGCTTTGACTTCATGCATGTCTTTACCTCCCATCCCGAGGTGCAGCTCCTTCATGATGATGTTGTTCTGGAAGTACGGGTTCCGTCTGAAGTGGAAACGGATCCTGTAGCCCAGTTTGTTATTCTTAAAGGACTCGATCTGAACAAAACACAAGAGGAAATGTCTGAGTGTCACCACTAGGCAGGTAAAGGAACAGACTCATTTGCAAAAGCACAGCAACACTTCTTACCTCGAGGTCCGTCATGTAGCTGAGAGCGTCTTCATCGGTCTCGTCAATGTGAGCCGAGAGGTGAGGATGGTTCAACAGCTGGCGTTTGGAAGTTAAGAAAAGCTCAAAACATGTTCAATTAAACCACATAAGGCTCAGGGATTGGAGACAGTAAAAGAAAAAATTGAACTCAAATTGACTGTAATGCAGCCTTTTGAACCGGGGAAAGACACTCGTACTACATTAACATAACAGAAATCCTAATATATAGATATAGATGCCTTTATAATATTGATTGCCTAGCATTTATTGGAACATTACATGGGAAGGGAAGTTCTCGTGTTAAGGATACAGCTGTGACCCAGAACCCGGGGATGGTCTTCGTGATGGAGCTGCGCTGATCCAGATGTGGACGCCGCTGACGGCTAATCTTCAGCTCCAGTCGTTGGTGAAGCCGAGCGTTCTTCTTCTCCAGAGCCTCCAGTCTCATCTGCACCTGCGCCAGGAGGGCCACCGACTGCCTCATCTCCGGGGCCATCTTCACCGACACGATGGCACACTCCCCATCCTCATTGTCCTCATTGTCTGACGGGAAAGAAGAGCTCTGATCGGACGAGGATCCAGACATGGATTCGTCTCCTTCATCTGCTTCCGGCATCTCGTCTCCATCCTCTCTGTCGGTGCTGTGCACAGACGTGGAGCTGTCTGCAGCAGCTGCCTGCGTTCTGGAGCCTGTTTTCGAGGACTGGTGGTGGCTCCCACGCTGTTTAAACTTGCTCCCCGGTTTCACCTGTTTAGCCTTTTCTGAGGAGCAAGGAGTCTCTCGGCTGTCTTCCCCGTCTCCTCCTGTGAGACTGGCAAGAGCTTCAGCGGCTGCAATGGCTGCGGAGTCGGTCTGATCCAGAGAGGCTGAGGGTCCCAGCTTTGCCCCTGCTGTTTTCTGTGTGATTTCCTTAGATTCTGCAGAGCCTTGTGCATCTGAGGACTGTGGCTTGTCTGTATTGCTTGCATCTTGGCTGATGGTTTTGGAGTTGTTGACAGGTGGTGCACAGGGGTCATCTGAGCCCTGCAGACCTGCAGCTGCTTTTCCCTCGCTCTCCTTTAACTGGTCCTCCTTCCTGGCTGTTTCTTTCCCTTCTGCTTCACTGTTTTTGCAACTTTCGGAAGTGGCCCCCGCTTCCTCTGATGTCTCCCTGACTCTGGGGTGCTTGCTGAGCACCTCGCTGCCTCCATCGGGCTCCAAACAGCGTTTCCTGGACGCAGAGTCAGCGGACTGTTTGGAATCAGTCACTTCACTCATGCTAACCAGCGAGCCGAAGAGCTAACACGCTAGATAGCCTGCAAGCGCAACTAAAAACAGTCTTAATATTAAAATCGTGTGCACCACTGAACTTGCTCCTTGGGTAACAGCTGTGGTGTAATAACTTGGATCGTAAAGTAACCTACATCCTTCAGAACAGGAAGCTTGTTGTTTTTCTCAGCGGCCTTGTGGTGAATTAGCAAGCTAATGCTAACTAGCTTACGTTACCCAATTCGTGCGTCCTCGCATCGATGTTCGCTCCACATTTTCACGAATATAAGTCCAACAAGAAAGACTGGGTCCACATTAAAACACCTTCCCGTGCCGTGCCGTCTTTAGAAACAAACCCGCGTTGTTTTTGTTAGTTTGTGTTTGCAATATCCGTTAGCCTACTATTCGTGCAACGACGTGACAGAAAAACAATCCTGTGATTGGCTGCAGCACGCCGCGCTAAAATGTCTCAGCCAATCAGCGACAAGGGTGTGTTTACACGGTGATAACTGTAGCAGCGGTTTAACTGCGCAGCAGCGAGAGCAGCCAGAATGAGACCTAATCCGAACATTAACCAATAAAAACAACATGTGTATACGTTTACCCACAAACATATGAACCGGCTATGTATAGCATTACAGTATATAGCAGTTCAAAGCTATATGGTTGCAGACCTCGGAATTAAATTGTACATTTTGTACTCTGCCTCATTGCATTCAAAATGTTTTTTAAAATGCTGCATTTTTCACCCTTATAATGTTTGTAAAATATCCTTTGTTTACATTTTTAATGATCTTTTACAGTACATTCTTAGCTATTCTGCATTTTTAACTGTATTTTCTATAGCTAGTCTATTAATTTATTATTCTAGCCTATTTTTTTTATTACGT
This sequence comes from Eleginops maclovinus, assembly GCF_036324505.1. Taxonomy (NCBI): domain Eukaryota; kingdom Metazoa; phylum Chordata; class Actinopteri; order Perciformes; family Eleginopidae; genus Eleginops; species Eleginops maclovinus. Next base: position 25,933,713 of record NC_086349.1, on the reverse strand, counting down.
TGCAGTTGCCCCCATTCTGTAATAGAAATATAACTAAACATAGAGAAATAATTTAAATACAATTCAGAAATAAGTATATAAAATATGTGCATTGTAATACAATATATGAAAGACATGTAACAATAATAAACTCCAATAAAAAATGGTATATATTTTTGCGGACTCTCAATGACCTATTATTCCTTTTGCAACTGAAGATGTTTTATTATAATGCTATATATCCTAATAAAATCCTGTCATACCTGAGAAAGCTGATAGGCTGATATAATTGTACATTTATATCCTATTTCCAGTAGTGGGCGTTCATCCAGCCCAAACCAAAACAGAATAGGGGGGAGTTGCAGGATTATACCAACGGTAAAGACACATTTGGGGCATGGAGTGCTCTGTAGGTCAGCGCTAAAATTAGGAGCTTCTCCTTCCGCGACAGCAGCCAAACTGCTGTGCATAAAGTCATGTAAACCGGGGGATACTCTATCACAAGGGCTGGCAGCAAACACATGTTTCCATGGGTGACATTTAACGCCACACTTGGACTAGAGAGGCTCTGTGCGTAACAGGAACAGCACTGGATCTACTGCTGCGCAAATAATGAACCTTTGGTAGTGTTGTTTTTTAAATTTTTTGGAGACGCCATATGTACTCAGCTTCCATGAGTGTCTGCAGAAATGTCTTTTCTATCCATACCAAGCCAGGAGGGCCTTTTCACCACCATTAAAATCGACAGATCCGCCGTGGACGCAGAGAGAAACTGCATGGACGATGATGACGATGATGAAGACGATGACAGCGAAAACGTGCACCTCATCCCCAGATGCTCCCCGGTGCCTAGAAAGAGAGGCCACTCCATCTACGATGAAACCGCAGAGTATTTACGCATCCAATCGGCGCTGTCCGTGCGCAAGAAGGTGCAATTCGCCGACACAACAGGTGGGGATCTGGTGGATGTGAAGGAATTTGTTGCCTTTGACTCGGACAGTGAAGAGGAGAGTGCACGGTGGGAAGAAGAGGAGGCAAAGTATAGGAAGCCGGAGAGGGAGCCCACTTATCAAGTGTACCCAGAGTTCATTGCACCTAGCGGGGGGGCCCTGCTGCAGGCTGTGCAGGCCAGCAAAGTGGAGGTGGAGCAGATTTCCCCGGTAGAGGATGAGCCCCTTGCTTTCAGCGGGCTGATCAGAGTCCTGAACGTGTCCTTCCACAAAGCAGTGTACATCAGATCTACCATGGACAGCTGGGCGTCCTACTTCGATCACCCTGCCGAGTACGTGCAGGGCTCTAATGATGGGAACACTGATCAGTTCTCCTTCAAGCTGTCCTTTGCTCCTCCTTACATCACTCATGGCTCTCGCATCGAGTTTGTTGTGCGCTATGAGACCTCTGATGGAGACTTCTGGGCCAATAACTCCCAGATGAACTATGTGGTGACTCTGCTCCTGTCCTATGAAGAGGAGTTGGCTCTGAAACACACCGACACGCAGCAGTTAAGAGGTATCCTGAAACCTCCCAGACCCTACAGGTAAATCTGCTGTCACAAGTGTGCTTTTATTCCACAAACACAGACCAGAGAAGGCACATTTTACTCAGTGTGTGTGAGGTATTTTGGCCTTGACCTCTGACGTCCACAGATTGGTCTGTTGTAAGGTGCCCAAATTCAAAAAAAGGCTCAAAAACTCCTGAATTATAACACATTTAGACCCAGGTATCTAATACAAAGCACTGATCTAGTAGATTTAGTAGAAGGTCCAACACACCCCTTGTTTTGTCTCTTTTGTAGTAATTAATTCCCCTGAATATCCAATTGCAAAGACAAAACTCAATTCCCTTGCAGACCAATCACCTGTGCATTGATAAATCAAAATGAATCAGCAAAATCACCTTTTTCAATCTTGTATGCCCACTGGGAATCAGATATGCACTCAAATGAAAGAAATAACCCAAATAAAACGTGTGAATAATCCCTGCAAACGTCCCAGGCAAACAGCATGTATTTAAACCGTAAAATCAGGGAGAGAAACGTCACAAAGCACCTGACTTCAGAGCAGCTGCAGGATCCTGTGGCTGACTAATTCCTGGTGAGGGTTAGGGGATCAAACCAGCATTCAGCTTTTCTGGAGGAGATCTGCCTGGAGACTTCTATCAGACGAGTCTCAATGAAACACTGTAACGTTGGAAGTAACTAAGTACATTTACTCAAGTACATTTTTGACTACTTTGTACTTTCACTCCACTACATTTATTTAATCCCTTTAGTTGCTAGGCAGATTAGGATGAATGATGGTAAATATAATCTCCCTTAAATCAGACTTTAGTTCACCTGCAGTAAATCCAGCAGCTACCCTGCAGTATACAAAGCCATTCAAACTAGCTGCACCTTTACCAGCTCTGAGAACACTTTAATGATCAATCATTATAAAACATATCAGAGATATTATTCTGAAATGGACCAATCAGACAATGACTACTTTTACTGTCGCTACTTTAAGTACATTTAGAGGAGAGTACTTTCTACTTTCACTGGAGGAACATTTAGAATACTTTCACTGTGACAGAGTATTCCTACACTCTGGTACTTCTACTTTACTCAAGTACAAGACCTGAGTACTTCTACTTTACTCAAGTACAAGACCTGAGTACTTCTACTTTACTCAACTACAAGATCTGAGTACTTCTACTTTTACTCAAATACAAGACCTGAGTACTTCTACTTCACTCAAGAACAAGACCTGAGTACTTCTACTTTACTCAAGTACAAGACCTGAGTACTTCTACTTTACTCAAGTACAAGATCTGAGTACTTCTACTTTACTCAAGTACAAGACCTGAGTACTTCTACTTTTACTCAAGTACAAGATCTGAGTACTTCTACTTTACTCAAGTACACAATCTGAGTACTTCTACTTTTACTACTTAATAGATTTATCTACAGAACATTTCAAATAGAGTAAGACTCCCATCTGTTAAACTCTCCTCCAATTTAGTTATTTTATAGATTCTTGTCCATGGCCGTCTGGAACTGTATGAAATATTACACTTTAGAGCTATTTTGACATATTTGTACTTATGTTTTCCCATTTAGGCTGCATGTACTTCTAGTATACAACATTTTGGAGGTAAATATTGTACTTTTTACTCCACTACATGATCTAAAACTCATCGTTGCTATTTAACTTGTACTTGTAAAACAGGTTTTTTGTGTGTATTTATTTAAGTTTCATGTTCAATGCTTGATTTTTAAGACCATAGTATTTCTATTTTATCTGCAGTAAAGGATCTGGGAACCTCTTCCGTCGCTGAGCTTTTTTGCAGCATGGGTTTATTATTAACACGATCATATCAATGCTATATTTTTCAAGTATCAGATGTACTCAGTTCATTTTTGGCTGGTGTTTGAGCAACTTCACTCACAGAATGCCAATTATCCAGTGGTGTGTGAGGCGATCAAAATAGGCGAAGGGCAGGTGTCGTTTTCAGGCTAACGCTCCCCGACATTCACTCTACCTCTGACCTTTATCAGAGTCCTGGAGGATGGCTTGTTCCCCTCAGGAGTGCTGCACAAACTACTGCTTTACTTTACCGGGTTTAAATCAGCTGAGCCCTGAGAGGAAGAATCAAAGGCTTTGGTTATTGTCACATCAGCAGTAAAGTGGAATACTTTGAAAGGTATCAACCACTTCTCAACTACTTTGAGGAATACATCTAATTAAAAATGCACACGTGATACCAAGATATAACAGCAAAGGTCTCATGCCATCAAAACATTTGAGTTTATTTGAAAAATGAAAGTGTGTTAAAGATCTCACGATGCAGAGACAGGAGAGGACGTGTGGATGAGCAATAAGTCGAAATACTACAGTTACTTAATTAAAGTGTGACTTTCAAAATCTTCCATCAGTTAAAGTACAAAAGTGAAAGCATCAAAAGAAACTTAAAAGAAACAAAAAGATAAATAACTCATTTTGCAAAATGGCCGATTACAGAGCAATAGATTAAAGCAGGGGTGTCCAAACTTTCTTCCCTGAGGGCCACAGGCAGGAAAACATACGAAGGTCTGGGCCCCTCACTAGAGGTGGGGTATACTGCCTCATCAGTTAAGTTATAAGTTAGCAAAACAAATCAAATGTGGGTCAATTATTCTAGATACTTGGAAATGCTTTACAGCCTACATCCCAGCTCTCCAGAGGGCCTCTTTTATTCTGTAGGCTGCTCATTCCTTAAGAGCCTCAGATTGCTGATAATAAGAGGAAATATGAAGGTCTGTTTCAAGCTTGATGAAACTTTGGGCTTTTTCTCATTAACTTAGATTTGTTAGAAAAGGTCTTTAACTTTAATTGACCGAATGATTCAAAATGGACCATGGGCCGCTTTTGGCCCCCCCTCCGTAGTTTGGACACATCTGGGTTAAAGTATTTAATTATAAGATGCATTAATCACTTCAGGGTTGCACTTCTTAGGGGTTGAGTTTATTTTAATTACCTAATTAACTGCTGGGTAGCTTAACCTGTATTATCATAACGTATCAGTTGATGTCTTTAGTCCGTTGCACCGCTGCTTAATGACTTAATGACTGCCTTTATTTTTGTGTACATATTGCTTATAATACTTCTGTAATGTGAAAGCTAACTTTGGTCCTTCATGGTTCAAAACACTTTTCTAGGATTCTTAGGATAAAAACATGACTTGCAACGCAACACACTTTAGTTTAGGTAACCTTAGGACTGGTACTTGTGATGGAGTATTTTCAGACACTACTTTTACTGAAGGAAAGAATCTGCCTCCACATCTGCAGAGTGATCGTTAGGGATGGAGGGGAGGCAGTGATTGAATGGGGGAGACGGGGGAGCAGGATGTGTGGCGGCATTACAGATTCATTAGCTGCTTTGAAGTTCACTGATAATTAGATTTGAACGCATTAACAAGGCAGCCGGTGGGAGGAAGGTGACTGTGGGATGAAACACGTCTAGACATTAGAATATTTGACTCCCTGCACAGTAATATGAATCACAGCGACAGTACACTCTCAGTTCAGTTTAAATCTCAGTCAAGTCTTTCCATATTAAGCTGGCTCTGGATACCTATGCATGGTGATGGTGCATGGTTTGCAGGAGCTGTGTTTCTGTTTCAGTATCAGTGTGTTTGTCCATGAGTCTGGCTTCAGGGTTAGACGGGATTTTGCATCAACTCGCTGTGGGGTGTTACAACATCACCTGGGGCCTCATCTGCATATGCTTTTACTACTTATTTTGACAACTAGTTCAGTAACTTTGAAAGATGCTACGCTGCTGCTAAGCTATTCTCTATTCAGTTATTACTAATATTAAACGTGTCACACTCGGGTCACCAGAAATACAACCAATAAGTGTGAACCGTCCTCCAGATTCTTCTCAAAAGTGTACAATTATTTGTGCACGCTCTTTTCAGAACATGTTCCCAGTGTACATGACGCCTATGGATTCACATGCAGCAAAGATACCTCAGGCGATTTCTAACTATCTATAATTTTACGACGCACATGTGATACCAAAACATAGCGAACGAGTTCCATGCTAACGAATAAAGTGACCACAGTTCATGCATTCATAACATATTTAACTTGCACCTTTTTGGACCGATTGGCCGACCTGAGCACGGGTCTCGAGACAAACAATGGACCTCTCATTTGACTTGTCAGAGAGGATTAAATGATGTTCCAGTACAGTAGATTTGGAGAGCAGAGGTTGTTTATCTCTAATCATGCAGGGAGTCAGATCAGACTGCAGGTCTGAGCATGCTCTTGTTGTGAGCGGCTTGGAAAGGGTGTGCCTTTACCAATCATCTTCTTAAAAAATGTGCAGCTGATTACATGGATCAGACTAGGTTTCATTACAGTATATAACTCACAGGCGTTCCATATCAGAGCTTCAACCCTCGCTGACAGGACGTGCATAGCTTAACATTTAATGTCTTTGCATCAGCAGGCGCGTGTGATGCAAAGACCCTTTTTAAGGTCTCTATCAGAGGATAAATCCCCTCGGCTGGTATCAAACTGAAATAAGCAGCAGGAGTAAGAAGAGCCGGTCAGGTTGTTCCCATTTGTTCCTGTCACACGCTCATCACACTGCTTGACCTTTAGCTCATTCGGCCTCCTTTGGAAATGTTGTACCACCGACCCGTCAACACAAGAACCTGCTTATAGGAAATATTCCTGCACGTGATTTCAAAGCAATACAAACAGGCATTTAGATTTCTGGCGATTTTGCTTCCATAACAAGCAGACTAGTGGAACGAGAACATCCTAAATCCATATTAAGGAGTTTATTTAGCAATATTTGTATCTTTGGGTCTAGATTTGACCCAAATGCGTTGAAAAATAGCAACTCATTTGCATATTTACACATAACAGATTCAGAGAACTTGTCTTAATATCACTTATAAAGTGGGGAAGTTTCGTGGTGATATCTGTTGGGCAAAAGTTTTACCCTATTCACGTGCAGTGTGTAAAACAATACAATTTACAGTCTGCTCTGATTGGTTAGCTGTGGCTCTGTTGTGATTGGTCGACCACTTAGTGATGTCCCGCCCCTTAGCGGTACACATTTTTAGAGTGCCAGCCAGTAGGAGGATGTTCAGGAAGTGAAAAAAGGACATTTGAGCCTTTGTAAACCATTTACATGCACTAAACCCCACTCCAATTTGGGAAATGTTTGTGTTGCAGAAGCATAAAAAGACAAGGCATTGCACATTATAGAAATTTAAAGACTAGAAATAAACAATTCAAAAGGTAAACATGTGAATATAAATAGAAAAGCATTACAAAACATACATGTTGAAATAAAAATGTACAGAAAACAAAATGTAAAGCAGGATGTTCTATATGCATCAAGTGTGTAAGGAAAACAACACAAATCGTATCCCCTCAAAGTGATTCATCTGGGGAAGTGTCATCTTGATATCCATTATTTAAATGTACCCACTGCCCCCTCAATCAGATGCATTGCCTTTAATATAGAGATATGAATGGCTGATCCTGTGCTTGCACTTTACAACGACCCTCAGTCCTCCTTTCCTCGCTCGGTAATTTCCCACCTCGCCGTCTATTTTAACAAACGCTCTAATGAGCAGTGTCATCGCCGAGGCATTTGGCAATAAAACCCCGAGCAGCCGTACAGCAACTGATCCGTGCGAAACAGAACAACGAGAAAACACACAACCATTATCTGTTTAAAAAAAAAAAGGGCTCATTCAGCACATTAACAGCCAAACTGCATCAGCAGATATTGAGTGTAATTATCCCTAACAGGTGTGTGTGACCAGCTGCTCGGCCGTTTGAAATGTGGAGGTGCTGCTCTTTATTTGAGATATCACCTCTGCATTTATCAGCTGCTTTTGTGGTCAAAGCTGAGTCTAAGATACAAAATAAAGTGGAGATCGTGTGGAGGATTGGGCTCTTTTGTAAATAATGTTCCCTTTTTTAAAATATGTAACGCCTATGGCCGACTGCAGCGCTGTTAGCAGATGTGGCTTTACTCCAAAGCAACTGGTAAATAAAAATCACTTCAATGCTCTCCCTTTTAAGTATTACAATGAATCACTAAATTCATGGCAAATAAACATCTTTTTTATGGGATAAAACGACAACAGCATTGACAATTTAGCTTATTTCTTCCTCCTTTTTCCGTACACTGTATGTGGACCTGTACTTTAACACCCCACACACACACACACACACACACACACACACACACACACACACACACACACACACACACACCCACTAAACTGCTATGGACAGTCTTTTGCTCGGGATTGTGGAAAATGGTATTTCGATCTCTCTATCTTTACACACAAACTGAAAGATTGACAATAAGGTTGACTTCGATCATAGGAGAAAATGTGTATACACACCGTGTGTTTAAAGGCATGATTTTCATGCCTTTAAACACACGGTGTGTATACACACCGTATGTTTCAAGGCATGATTTTCATTAAGCCATATCACATCATCTTACAGGTTCTTTAGGACTAGATTTGTGTTTTAAAGAGGGAACTATTTGGGTTTTTAAGACTTTTGAATACCTTGCTTTATACCGCATGTCTCTTTGTCTTTCAGTATGGAGGATCCCTTCGATTCAGAGGAGGAGGAGGAGGAAAAGGATGAAGGTACTGTCATCCAAAAAAGGGATCTTGATTTGTAGACACAAGAACACATCGTTAAATATTGTTTGTGATTGAAGCAGTACTCTAAGGGAACTAAGGTCAAACATGTTGTAGTAGAGACTAAAGTTACAGCATCACTAACACTGTTAATGGCCGGTATGTAATGTAGGGTTTCCAGCCTGGAGAATGCCTCTGATACAGCCTATAATATGCACTGGTTATACATCATGTTTTTAAATATCAGCGTAACAGAGAAGCTACGTCGATCATCAGCTACAGAAAGAAGCTGATTGCTGGCTTACTGTAGGGATAAATAGCTGCTTCACAAATAAATCACACATGTTTTTGTGTTTAGCATTCTGGTGTTGGAAACGGTACACACGTGCACCAATCCCCAAGTTCAGGAAGGAAAATAATGCTATCTGAACATCTGTAAAGTCACGCAGCCTTTCTGTAAATAGGATTAAAGTCTTAAACCTAAGATCCAGTAGACATGATTTCATCTGTGAAGTGCCCCTTTCCTTACTCACACACACACACACACACACACACACACACACACACACACACACACACACACACACACACACACACACACAGTCGACTAATCAGCCTCTCTCAGTGTGTTTGATTATCTGCTTTCCATCAGCAGAAGAAGCGGGGACCTCCAGGTCAGGACTGAACAGAGCTCCGGCTCTCTGCCCGGTCATCATACAGCCTGAGATCGACATCGATGTGAGTATAGAGAGAGGGTCTGCTAACGTGTCAACCAATGCACCTGCAGGAATAGTCCCTCACACAATTATCAAACGACTGTATTCCAATTATCTTGATGTGCATGCATTGTCATTTAACAGAAGGCCAGGGGCTTCATGCCTTCAGTCTAATAACTCATAACAAACATTTCTCCTGGAGCTAATCATCACTGGCTTTATATTGTTCACAGCTCATTGAAGCTTCGGCAACAACTTAGGTAAAGTCCCGCTTCTCACCGCTGCCGCACGAATACCGTGTGTTTCCTCTTGTATTTATGTTGTGATGCATGATTATGCAACCTTTAAATGTGACCACGATTCATTTGAAGTCATGGCTCTTTCAGTTTTAAGTGATACGGTACACTAAGATAGATTTGCACCATGTGTTATGCATGTATTTGGGATGAATCCTGTGTTTCCTTTGAATCGATTGTACTGAAATTCACTTCAGACCACATGCAGTTTTGCACAATCACTGTGAACCTGGTGCTTTTCCTTAAGGAGTAGTTAGATATTTCTTGCAGCATAAGTATGTTTTTTTTATTGCATCTTGTGTCATACGTTACATGTTGTTTGGATGCTTGTATGCACGTCCTAAAGGTTTGTCTATTGTAAAGCATCTTTGAGTGTTTAGAAAAGTGCTTTTATTATTATCTTGAGTTTTAGCAAATGACTGTTATGCATATAGGTTTAAAAGTGTAGGCATTAACTGGTACTGGAAAATAAAATAATCTGGATGATTTGCCAGACTATTTTTTAGAAGAGAGACTTCCTAGAGTATGCTAAGCTAGGCTAACGTGTCCTGGCTGCAGCGTCATATTTACTTTGAAACAAATGGTAGTTGGATACTTTTTTCAACTCTTGGCAACAAAACAAATAAGCACAACTCTTGAAATTCCCCTGTGAGTAAGTTCAGGCTGGAAGACGTTTGTATTTCATAAGACAGGAAGTTACAGTCGGTCTGCAGAACACTGATTAACCACTTCAGCACTGAAACCGGTTGCATGTAGTTCCTCTTAACGTGGACTCAGATGCATGTTATTTCCCTTTGGTAGAGCTATAAAGCATAAAATAAACCCATCATTAACTGCTTCAACTTCCTCCAAATAGTTAATGTTTACCTTATTTTACACAGTATATTTTAAGGCTCTATCTCAGGTGTATCCAGAGGGGAAAATACCCGATGAAGTTCGGTTAGAAGTAAAGTTGTTGTCTGGATAAGAGTACTGATTTCTCTTAAGAGTTTCAGTAATTTTGTACTCCATAAAATCTTTTCATAATAAATGAAAAGTGCTCTCATGGGACAAAATGGAAGTATTTAGTGTAGGAACCAGAAGGTCACGCAGACCTCCGACAAGGCCCCTTTCATTAGTGTGAAATAATGCCCTTAAATAAAACCTCAGCCGAAACAAAAGCAAACCACAAGCTCTTTAGCGTGCAGAAAACCGAATTACACACGTTAGTTTTAGCTCTTCTGTCACGTATGTGTGTCTTGCACTTTATCTTTTAATTGCTGCTCATTTCATCATGATTTGTCACAGCAGGCAAAGCTCTCCTACATCATTAGTCTTTAGTTTTTCGTGTTCTTTTATTCCAGAATGAAGATCTATTTAATAAAGTCAAACAACTTCTCTGGTTCAAGGTGTTTATTCAAAAAGGCAGGGAAATAACACGTAGGGAAGCAGGAACCTGCAAGCAGTTAACTGTAACCAGGACTCTGTCTTACAATCCTTTACAAAGGTCTAACTTAAAAGGGAAGAGTCTATGTTCTCATTGGTTCCTTGTTGGCAACACGATCCATCCAATCAGCATCTTGTCTTAGAAGTTGTCGCACAAGTCTTAATCAAAGATATGTGTTGCAATCTTGCGGGCGTGAGTGTACTTCAGCCGACTTCTTGACCTTATCTACTTACATATAGACACTTCCCTTATGAGCAAGCACATTATAATATGGATTATACTTCCAGCAGTAAGCAGATTATACTTAAAATCTCAACAGATTCCTTTTAAAAAGTGAAAATGAAAAACGAAAGGGTCTTTAGGCTATAGGCTCTTTAAGGGACAGTTGGGGCTAAAATCGACCCACATTGTTTTAATTAGGAACTATTTTCTCTCGACCAAACTACATCCGCCAACTGTATCACCGGGCAGAAAGAAGAGCTATTATTGCTTTGAGCTCACCCTGTTTTCAGCCTCTCTGCAAGTGAGTGAAAGGAGCTTATTTCTGCTAGAAGGACATTTTACATAAACTCACAACAAGGTCTGTGAATTGTCTCGAGTAGCTGATGTTAGGGTTCTAAAGACTACAGTAGGAATAGGCGGAAAGAATCCAAGAAGCTTCTCGTCAAAATTGAACTGCATTTATTAATACTGGGATATGATAAGTTGACAAAGGACACTCGGCTGAGGGCTTCTCCTATTTTAACCGGCGTAGAAAGAAGGCCCGTTCTAAAACGTTTCTACTCTATGGCCCTTTCGTCGTCTCTCATTGGTTAGGGGCGACGGGGGCGGGTCTTCGGCGCATTCGACATCGCCATCTTCTTCTGTCGCTCTCTTATAACCATATCACGTCTCTCATAACATCTTTGTTACACAGTTCATCTGATATTCGTTGGGAACGTTACATAATGAAACACATGATGGTAGTTGATATCGTAGCGTCGAGGAGTGGGAGTTGGAGGCGGTGTGTTTAGTGAGTAACTGCACGCCTCATTCTCCATATACTCACAATATCCCATTAGCTACAGGTGAAGCATCCGGTATCTGGAACTCCAATATATTGATTTATTCTCAGACCGGTTCATGCTTTCCTTGTCATAATTCCCTTTAACAAGAAGTCAAAACAGTAAAACACACTTCTCCTCCCGATAGCAGAAATAGAGATGCACCCCGACACACTGCGCCTGTTCTGTTTGCAATGCCTCACTATTGAGTTGTCAGCATGGGATCCATGTGACAGAGAAGCATTAGTATGCAGTAAAATGCTTTTCCTCTCTCTCTCTCTCTCTCTCTCTCTCTCTCTCTCTCTCTCTCTCTCTCTCTCTCTCTGTGTGTGTGCAATGTTAATGTGGAATACAAATCCCCCCCCCACCTTTGTCTTTATAGCTTGCTGTTTTACTTTAACAGATTGCGGTTCACCCATCTGTTCCTGGCGTCCCACCCACCCAAGAGCTTCCATCTGCTGATGTGTCCGCTCACACCGTATCCCCAGGTGAACTATTCCCATGTACGTCTTCCGAAACCACCCTTCAAACTAATTCATCCTTTGTACTCCGGCCAAATAAGTCACAGCCTTCACCCAGACTCCACTGTGAATTAAGCAACCAAGCATCAGAGCAGCCCGCAGACGGAGGTCCCTGTGCACTGCTGCCTGCTTCAAATCCCTCCCCGACACAAGAGTCAAGTCAGAGATCACACAGCTCCCAGGCTCGGGGAGAGGAAGTTCCTCCCTCTGAGGCCTCATGCATGCATCCTCCTGCCGTGGAGATGAATCTGTGGGAAGCGCCGGGAGAAGACGGATCAACCGACAGCACGGTTGATCATCCTTGTCTTGAACTGCCTCCAGAACGCGTCTCTGATCCCAGTGCGACCCGGCAGGAGGTTGCAGTGGGATGGAGTGAACTTCTTGCAGGCTTATCAGAAGATTACACCAGGTCTGCAGAAAATCACGAAGGCAGCACGCCCCAAATCGTGTCTCCTGAGAGTGAGGCAGAAGCAGAAGGTGAAGCTCCACCATTGCCTGAACTCTCAGAGGACAAAGCTTGTCAGTCAACCTGGGAAAAGAAGGAAGATTCACCCGAGAATCAACCAAGCACACAGGTTCCCAAGCTTCACACGGAGCATGAAGTAAACATGAATCTGATGCCGTCCGTCGTCTTTCTGAGCGGAGTCGTCTCCCTCTCCATCGTGTTGCAGGAACCCACTGCCCTGTTCCTCATCGGGCTGCTTTGGGTCCTGCATCAGTTTTAATTATGCCACCAGTAATCAGTTCTCACATAGAGTGCCTTTTTGTGATTCCAAAAAAAGCCAACAAGTTAAAAAATAAACACACAAGTCTGTCGTTGAAGTTGTCGTGTATCATTGTGTGAGTTTTAGATAAGTATAAGTTTTCTTGAAATTAAAGGGTACAATGCAAGGAGGAATTACACAAATACTGGTGATACTTTTGGTGATTTTTCTGTGAAACAAGTGGTAAGTAATAGATTAGTAGTCAATTATAACCCCACTACTAAGGGCGCGTTCACACCTGAAGGTCCAGTTCCTGCAACAGAAGGTTATTTCAAACGATCCAGAAAGTTGTTCAATTATTGGTTATAAACTTGGCCACTCGCTACGTATGAGGATCTCATGTAGCGGCTGGCTGGTTAGCTAGCTGATCTTATTTGACCTTGAATGCAATACCTGAAGCTTGAAAAATTACCCTGACAAAGTGGCTTCACATTTGGCTATAGCATGATGCTTTGCTACTCTGCAAAACAAGTTTGTCGATTAATTAACAAGTTGTTCAATTTTGGCGCTTTAGTGACTTAGCGGATGACTAGTTAGCTAGCTAGCTTGTTCTACCGTGCTGTCATGCTTGACTGGTAACAGAACATAAGCCAGATGAGAAGCAAATGATGTGCGACCAAAGAGTGTTTAACTTTGCCCATTTAGCATCTGGCTAGTTAACTAGCATGGCTGTTTATTCCACCATGCTTTAATGCTACACTGGTTAGCCTACAGAATAAGATACACAGAACAGCGGCTAGGAGACCACACAGCTGTGAGATGGGAGGCTGTAGCCCATCTGTATTCATGAAATGTAGTGGAAGTCACCCTCACAACCGGGTTACTACTTCACCAGTCACCAAAACAGAAAAAAAGCCACATATTTTAACCAATTAAATGATGGATGAAAGGTCTGCTTCCTGTTGTTGTTTCAGTAGCTAAGTGAATCCGGTGCTCACACTTATCCAAACCAAGAGCAGGAAGGTAAACGGTTCTGTTAAACCGGACTAAACTAGGCTGGTGTGAACGCGCCCTAACACTAAAGCACATCTTATTATCACAGGTGTTTTGTAAAGGTGTCTGTAGCTACTTTTCTCTTGTCATGTGGAGCTGTAGCATTATATTTGGATTCATCGATCTGTCCTCTGATGTTTCTTCTTCTTCTTCTTCGTCGTTGTTGTTGTTGTTGTTAGTGTAGCTAAGGTTGTTGTCTAACCCGACTGCTATGATAACTTTTGTGAATTCCATGTGTTGTTTTATCTTTAATGAAGGACAGAGAAAGTCTTCCTGCAGTGGGAAACTAAAGACATTTGTTTTACAGAAATGTGATTTTGTTTACAAATGGAACAATCTGGTTTATGTGAATTATCTTTGCCTTAATGCCTAAAACAGACTGACCTGCAGTGAAAACCAGTTTGAAATGAATGCTAGCCTGAGAGGAAATGTGGAATATTGTCTCGTGTCACAAGTGAAAGTGATTTATCTTTAGCTAACAATCACAATTGCACATTTGCCTTCCTCTTGGATCGTGCTGGTAGGGGTGGGAATCCCCAGAGAGCCAAAAATACAATATTATCACAAGACTAAAAGATATAGATGTGATAACATATAATCAGATCAGTTAATCGTGATGTTTCAACAGCACATTTTGCAGTTAGACAATATCTGATTTATTTAATAAAATTAGGAGTTTTTGCACATGTTGTATTTATTTTCCGGCAAAGCCTCCATCTTTTTTTATTGAAGACACATAGAAAAGACATTTGGGACATTCATAGGAACCACAGTTACAAATGGTACAACAGTTCAAAGCTACTCGTGATCAGACTATTGTACATCAATTGACCTCCATCTTTTTTTTGACCGATTTCACGCTAGCACCGTGAAAACCCTTGGTGCGCTTTCTAGTGGACTTTAAAAATGCACTTGATACCAAACTATTCTATTTTTAATATGAATGATATATCTAGTAAAAGATGTTTAAAAATCACATAGCGACACTATATCTGTCTCCCTCCCACCTCTACTTGCTATCCACCACATGTTGTTGTTGTTGTTGTTGTTGTTGTTGTTGTTGTTGTTGCGCAACATGAAATATTACAGTACTACTTTGACAACCTCACAGTCTGAGGCACTGAATGACGTTTGAAGTGATGAAAGTTTTTGCAGAGTATTGCCATTAAATGTGGTTCTGTATCCTGTCAACTCTGCCTCTGTGTATTCCTTTATATCCTTTCATCCGCCCTGCTATAATTAAAGCGTGCATGACAGTTGCATGCACGGTAATGACACTGCGGTGCAGAAAGACTGACACAAAAATAACGCAGAGCCTTTAGTGCCCTCGGTCCCCGGAGCGCGCTTGAAGTGGAAATAAAAACAGACGGCAACATGAGCTGTAAAAAGAAGCCAAAGGTCACGCATTGCACTGGAGTCATGGTGCCAGAGAGCACAGAGGCCATTGTAAACTGAGCTCAGGAAACCTCCTCAGGTGCTGCATGATCAGATGTGACACACTAATTCTGATTTTATTCACACGCTAATAACACATCTTTATTTTTAAACATGGGAGCCTTGAGGAGGTATAAACTACTTCAGTGTTTTCCCACTAAATCAATCCGTATTAACTTCAAAGCCCCCATCGTCCTTTGGTTGTCAGGTATCCTTTGGATTATCTGGATTATGTATTTGGCCTATAAACTAAATTATTCATCAGAGCACACTTGCACTTCTTAGACTTGTGCGGGGAAAAGGGCGGGAGTGATTCATTTGTGTGATGGTCACATAGCTCCACGGCGGAATGTATTAAAGATTTAAGCACTTCTTAAAACTGACCCAAGAAGGATCATCAGGACGATTCTACAACGGAGATTCGCTTTGAAATCATGAACGCCCTTTCAAGCAAAAGCTGTGTTAATCAGATGTTTGGAAAAAGGGCTGCTGTTTTCTCACAGAGGCCATCTGCTCAGTGCAAATCAGCTGAAAGGGCATATCTCTTTGCCCCCCACTCCCAGTACCCGTCACCCTTGCTTCAAGAAGACGTTAAACTATGGATTGAGACCACCAGATAAATGTTGACAGAGGTAACAAATCAATTGAGAAGAAGGGTCATGTTTTCATAGACTTCTATGCAATCAGACTCATTTTTGAACCTGTAGACTTGCCCCCTGCTGGCCATTCAAAATATGACACATGTAAGGCACTTCACCATTGGTTAACAGAGGCCCTATTGTACTTTTTTTGGGGGGGGGGTTCCCTTTCCTGTGGTGTGTTATATAGGTTTTAGTGCATGTAAATGGCCTGCAGAGGCTAAATTCGTTTCCTTCCTGAACAAAGTGACATCCCAATGAACAGTCTCGCTTCTATTGGCCAGCGCTCCAACAAGCTTCTAAATTACATACCAAGGGGCGGGACATCTCTAAGCACCAAAACAGAGCCGGCCAGCCAGCCAATCAGAGCAGACTGGGCTCTGGTTTAGACAGAGGGTGAAAAGAGGTGCTGCAGCACAGGCAGTATGCGAACAATAAAGAGCTATCTGAACATTAAAGCAGGGAGACACTATACACTAACATCAACCTGAAAATAAGCAGAATATGTCCTCTATAGAAACAGAAGTGGGAAATGAAATTTATTCTGTATATTTGATGAGATTCAAATGTAAATTCATAGAAACTTGATTAAATGAGGCCCAATGTCCTCCTCCATGACCCAGAATGCATTGCAGCTGCATGTGACTGTGTTCAGTCTGCAGCAGGAGAGAGGAGACTCTTGTTTACAGCTGAGAGCAGACATACATGATGAGACGGAGAGAATGAAACATCACTTTCATGTTATTGTGGCTCACAATAATACTGCACAGCTCTCTCTCTCTCTCCCTCCCTCCCTCCCTCTCTCTCTCCCCCCGCTCTCTCTCTCCGGATAAAACCGAGTGTTTCCGAGAGCGTGCGAGCTGCCTCCTTGCAAGCAGCCATAATTGGGATTATTCAGGAATAATTCGCCTAATCCAGTCGCCTTGTTTTTCTTTTCCCCCTTTTTCTTTTGTCAAATCGTGATTTCGACAGCGTGATGGCGACGTGAATGTGGATTTGTCAGACCACGGAGGCTGCATTATTTTTTATTGTGGACTATAATAAGATGTCGCTGGAAAAACAAAGACTGCATATGAACAGTTCGGGGTAAATACCTTTTTCATTTTGACTGAAAGATGGGAAATAGAGTGGTTTGGAGGCTGTTTTCTGCGTGGACTAATTGCACCACCAGCCAATATACATGCCAAGACCATTCATTTAGGGGATGCGCGATATTTTTTTCCTCCTCTCTAACGTTTGTGGGTGGGTTATTATAAGCATTGAAAATCTGACATCATTTGGATATATGTGAACACAACAAGCTATGGTTTTTTTTCCCCTTGTAAATCGCGTTTCTGTTTCTAAGCCTTCTGGAAATCCACCTTCGACGTGATGCCACATAGAAACCTGTTTTCTCGGATGATATTCAGACACAAATGAACACATCCCTGTGACTGAGAAAGGGTGGCGGATGTTTTTCTGTGCCACAGTCCTCACCCCGGATTGTCTGATCAGCTGTTGATTTTGTTTTTTTTACCATTACCTTTATTATAAGACTGCTGTATGTGGCTCGGTTTGCGATGGATTTATGCATAACAGGTGTTGTTTGAGAGCACAGCAGGGGAACATGAGGCTTTATTATGTGCTTTTCTCTCGGTTTAACAAGCAGTGAAACAAAGCGACCGGGATCCGTTTTCTGTTTCTTTTTTGCCTTGAGAGAAGAGCCGATCCAAAAAAGATGAGGGGATGAAAGGTAGGTTATCATATGGATCACACACACACACACACACACACACACACACACACACACACACACACACACACACACACACACACACACACACACACACACACACACACACACACACACACACACACACACACATCAGGGGTGATTTTGACACCTGTTCATCTGTTTTTCACTCTGTCAGGCCTAGCTGACATGGCAGCCATCTAATCAGGTGAAATGATATTTGTCAAGGTGGCAGAGGGCTGTTATGTATGGGCAGAAAAATAAGCCCTCAGTGACAGAACATCATATTGTTTTTCATGGCCTACATAGACAAGGCCCACCCAGACAAGCACACCACGGTTCATCATCATTTCTTCGTCTGTGAATGAGTTTTTTTATAACGTGAAGCTGCATTTTTGTCTTTTTTTTTCAATGAATTCTTAATCCTGGCTCCTCGCTGAGGCCTGGTGTGTGCTAACCACGATGTCAACTTTCTCCTGTTGACTCAAATATCACACAGTAGGCCTATACGATGATAGAAAACAACAAATGGCTGCCTGCTCTGCCATATTTGTTATGTGCTGTGAATGGTACACCCTCCTGCCTCTCTCTCTCTCACACACACACACACACACACACACACACACACACACACACACACACACACACACACACACACACACACACACACACACACACACACACACGGAGCAGAAAGCATAAAATGTTCTTTGCTCATTTACAACATCTCTGTTTGTTGGACATGCCCAGTGTTGGTTGTCTGCTCCATCCTCCCCCCCTCCCATCGTACACCCCCATGCATTCACTCAAACACCCACACTTGCACAAAGTATGTGAGCGGTTGTATCTTAGCAACGGGCAAGGTAATTACTGAGAGAGCCAAGGAGCTGGCATGCTGTAGAGCTGCTGATCTGATCCCAGCCGCGGAGGAACAGGAAGGCAAAGATTTCCACAGTGTTGCCCAACACAGCACTTCAATATATGCATGCTGCTTAATGTAAGTTTCCGTTTAACAAGCATCTTGGTTTTTTTTCATGCCTCAAAGTGTGTGTGTGTGTGTCTGTGTTCGCAGGTGGCGAGGTTGTGGACAAAGAGGAAAAAAGATGAGTCTGTCATGTAGAAAGGATCCTCACGGCCTCTCCTTGTAGAAGCCGTTTGGAGAGGGCGGGTTTGTAGCGTTTATAACAAAATAAAAAAAGGGCCCCGAAACCAGGAAGGTGATACAATGGCCAACCAGAGCTTCGCCATCGATGGCCCGGGCAGCTTGCTGGCTGTGCTGGCCTCTCAGAGCGGCATGTCTAGGGGAGGCAGCAGCAGCAGCGGCGGCGGTGGCAACAGTGGCGGAATCTCCACCACAGATGTGTCCGCCTACTTTAAGCTGGTCTTCTTGGGTCTGATCATCTGTGTCAGCCTGGTGGGCAACCTCTTGGTGTCGCTGCTCGTGCTGCGGGACCGGACACTTCACAAGGCGCCCTACTTCTTCCTGCTGGACCTGTGCCTGGCCGACGCCGTCCGCTCGGCCGCCTGCTTCCCCTTCGTGCTGGTGTCAGTGCACAACAGCTCAGCCTGGACCTACAGCGCCCTGAGTTGTAAGGTGGTGGCTTTCATGGCGGTGTTGTTTTGTTTTCACGCTGCCTTCATGCTGTTTTGCGTCGCCGTCACCCGCTACCTTGCCATCGCCCACCACCGGTTCTACGCCAAGCGCATGACCATCTGGACCTGCGCCGCCATCATCTGCATGGTGTGGACTCTGGCCGTGGCCATGGCGTTCCCTCCGGTCTTTGATGTGGGGACGTATAAGTTCATCCGTGACGAGGATCAGTGCATCTTCGAACACCGCTACCTGAAGACCAACGACACCCTGGGCTTCATGCTCATGCTGGCCGTGGTGGTGCTGGCGACCCACGGCTTCTACGCCAAGCTGCTGCTGTTCGAGTACCGGCACCGCAAGATGAAACCGGTCCAACTGGTGCCAGCCATCAGCCAGAACTGGACCTTCCACGGTCCCGGAGCGACAGGGCAAGCCGCGGCCAACTGGATCGCAGGGTTCGGTCGCGGCCCCATGCCTCCGACTCTGCTCGGCATCCGTCAGAATCTACACAATCAACACCGGCGGCTGCTGGGGATGGAGGAGGTGCGGTCGGAGAGGCGGCTGGGCAGGATGTTCTACACCATCACCCTGCTCTTCCTGGTCCTCTGGGCGCCCTACATTGTGGCCTGCTTCTGGAGGGTGTTCGTCAAGTCCTGCACCATCCCCCAGCGGTACCTCTCCATCACGGTGTGGATGAGCTTCGCCCAGGCTGGAGTCAACCCCATCTTCTGCCTCCTGCTCAACGAGGACCTGAGGAAAGTGCTAAGGGCTCACCTGCCCACCTATTGGAGGACTAAACAACACCTGCCCCAGGACGAGGCCTACTGCATCATGTGATCCGATACACCGAAGAGAATGGTTCAGGGTTTTAAAGAAAGAAAGCGAGGATTTGAAGTGATGTAACGCATCTTGGCTAAGTGTCTGTTTTGCACAACGAAATCCGATTTTTGCCAACGATTGCAGACGCGTTATTAAGAATGTTTGAATAGAGGTTTGACTAGAGGGGGGGCGATAACGACAGAGCCCTGCTTTAGTTTCTGATGATGATTAATCAGTAGGAAAAAGATCACAACTATCACCGCTCCGACTAAGTGTGACAGATGCCATTTTAAAATAATGTTGCCTTATTTCAGCGGGACACGCCCCAGAGCTTTCCTGAGTTTGTGTCACACGAGGCACAAAACAGACAAAACCCTTGAATAAAATGTGCTGCAGACTTTTGAAAGTGTTGATCAGAGCGTTACTAACTCTGAAACACATCGAGGAACTTAAAGGGGTCTGAACGGATTAGTAGACCACCCCGGACGCCTTTTCATGTAATTCAAATGGAGACTGCAGAATATCAGATAGACCCAATAACCTTGGAAACGTTTAAATAGCCGTCGTGGACCCGAGGAGCCCCCGAACATGCTTGATTTTTTTGGACTTGATTTAGGGCGTGTCAGGTTTTCTTTGTATCATAAAAAAAAATTGCCTGTTTTTCCTTTTATTTGTAAACTATACATGTTAAGCAGATGACACTATTTTGAAATATGACTTGATTTCATATTGTACAGACTGTACGGGAATGTCCATTCCTGCTTGTGTGTTTTTATATAGCATTTGTGTGTGTGTGTGTGTGTGTGTGTGTGTGTGTGTGTGTGTGTGTGTGTGTGTGTGTGTGTGTGTGTGTGTGTGTGTGTGTGTGTGTGTGTGAGAGAAGAAAGTGTGTGTGAGAAGAAAGGAGGGGATATAATGATGATAGAATAGGTTCCAGTAATATTGAGTCAATATGAAAAGCAGCCTCATCTTGGTGTCTCAAAAACCGTGCAAAAATTGAACAATATTCAAATGGAAATGTATCCTTTAAATGGATTTCCGTAAAATGTATTCTGATTTTCGAGCAAATGTGAAGTATGAAGGATTATGAATAATTACAAAGCATCACAAACAGGCCGGGAGGATTTAATGACTTGAATGATGATGTAAATGTAAAAAAGAAAATTAGCAAACGATGATCTTGGGAATGTTTTACTGTTATGCGAACAAAAAAATGAAGGAATGAAGTGGCCCTTGAAGGGAACTTGAATGTTATAAGGCCCCCCAGACAACATAACTGTCATAATTTCCTGGATTTTAAAATCTTAAAAGGCTGGATACGACCACAGAGAAGTTTGTTGTGTGGAAAACCGGCTACATGACGTTGTCTCAAATTTAAGGTTCATGTAATACAAGTGTCAGACCTACAGTATGTTAGGCATAGATATGTTTGTGCAGTCAATTTTCTAAATGTGGACACTTTGCACAGCATACTGTATTAGCATGCATTCCACTGCATTTCATAGATTCAAGACTTGGGGGGTTACAACCTGTACAGATGTTGATATAAATGGGAGGACGAAGTGAAACGTGAACCGAGGTTCAAACTTTTTACGTCTGGCATTCCTTCGCGAGATGATATTCTGTAACTGTACAGTTTAACTGAGGTGGTTCTTTTGCCCACTCATCAATAAAGACTCTACTTTTGATGCATTTTGAGTATGAGATGCCCATATATGGACACGTCTGGATTATTACTTCCTGTTTGCATTCGAGGTACGTTTGAGACAAATCTGCATGAAATCTACAGGTGCAAATGTGCTACAACGGCCCAAAATACTTCCATTAAGAGAAATGATGCAAATATAAGAACAAAAGTGCAAATTCACTTTTTTAATTACTAAAGCGCTATATTTCTACCTTTATAATTAGCTTCTAGTAAACACTGCATGTTGTGAAACGTTTTACCTACCTTTTACCCTACTTTCCTCACTCTAATGGTTTTAGATTTTTTTAGTTAGAAGTTTAAAATAAGGTTTTTAAGAATTGACAGTTAATATCCCACTGGTGAATGAAACGACTAAATTTCATCACGCCCAACATTAGCCGCCTTTAGCTTAGCGGAGGTGACGTGAAGTCATGTGACCGTGCTGTAGTTCCTTTATAGCCCAACATTAGCCGCCTTTAGCTTAACGGAGGTGATGTGAAGTCATGTGACCGTGCTGTAGTTCCTTTATAGCCCAACATTAGCCGCCTTTAGCTTAACGGTGGTGACGTGAAGTCATGTGACCGTGCTGTAGTTCCTTTATAGCCCAACATTAGCCGCCTCTAGCTTAGCGGAGGTGACGTGAAGTCATGTGACCGTGCTGTAGTTCCTTTATAGCCCAACATTAGCCGCCTCTAGTTTAGCAGTGGTGACGTGAAGTCATGTGACCGTGCTGTAGTTCCTTTATAGCCCAACATTAGCCGCCTCTAGCTTAGCGGAGGTGACGTGAAGTCATGTGACCGTGCTGTAGTTCCTTTATAGCCCAACATTAGCCGCCTCTAGCTTAGCGGAGGTGACGTGAAGTCATGTGACCGTGCTGTAGTTCCTTTATAGCCCAACATTAGCCTTTAGCTTAGCGGTGGTGACGTGAAGTCATGTGACCGTGCTGTAGTTCCTTTATAACCCAACATTAGCCGCCTTTAGCTTAGCGGTGGTGAGGTGAAGTCATGTGACCGTGCTGTAGTTCCTTTATAGCCCAACATTAGCCTCCTTTAGCTTAGCAGTGGTGACGTGAAGTCATGTGACCGTGCTGTAGTTCCTTTATAGACCAACATTAGCCTCCTTTAGCTTAGCGGTGGTGAGGTGAAGTCATGTGACCGTGCTGTAGTTCCTTTATAGCCCAACATTAGCCTCCTTTAGCTTAGCGGTGGTGAGGTGAAGTCATGTGACCGTGCTGTAGTTCCTTTATAGACCAACATTAGCCTCCTTTAGCTTAGCAGTGGTGACGTGAAGTCATGTGACCGTGCTGTAGTTCCTTTATAGCCCAACATTAGCCTCCTTTAGCTTAGCGGTGGTGAGGTGAAGTCATGTGACCGTGCTGTAGTTCCTTTATAGCCCAACATTAGCCGCCTTTAGCTTAGCAGTGGTGAGGTGAAGTCATGTGACCGTGCTGTAATTCCTTAATAGACCAACATTAGCCGCCTTTAGCTTAGCAGTGGTGAGGTGAAGTCATGTGACCGTGCTGTAGTTCCTTTATAGACCAACATTAGCCGCCTTTAGCTTAGCAGTGGTGAGGTGAAGTCATGTGACCGTGCTGTAGTTCCTTGAAAAGTCATTATCCTGTTGAACTAAACTAAGTATCATACACGTTTGTTTGAGACTGGTCAGGGAACCAGAGGATGCTAAGTTCAGGGTCGACCTTCAGATAATATAAATCATCAAACCGTCCTTGTTGGTCTTTCCAGTTACTTAGTTTCTCTTTAAACTGTGAGGAAGAAAACAAATATATAGCAAGGTCATTGAGATGTGTCACTAAAACAGAGAAGTAAAGTAACAATACTCTGTGCAACCTTGAGCGGAAACACTGTGTAGTCTGATGAGCTGCACTCATCATACATAATGTTCACAAGCTCAAAACTTCCACCTATTTTTCCCTCTCCAACTACAATAATAATAATAATACAAATAATGACTTTTTATAAGATTTCCACTTTTAATTGATTGT
Organism: Eleginops maclovinus; assembly: GCF_036324505.1. Lineage (NCBI taxonomy): Eukaryota > Metazoa > Chordata > Actinopteri > Perciformes > Eleginopidae > Eleginops > Eleginops maclovinus. Next base: position 25,909,921 of record NC_086349.1, on the reverse strand, counting down.
TTGTCTTCCTCCAGCACTGAAATAATTATTTCAGAATAGATATAAAGGAGGAACTAAGGAGCTGAAAACGTATTTCCTATTGACTTGAAATGGTGCATATATAAATCATGCAGACTGCCATGATACATTCTGGTTTTCTGAATGTGTTTTTGGTTGTGTGGTTAACACAAGCTAAAGAGATTTTATTATGACTATTTACTTTTGTCCAATTTCAGAGATATAAGGTGGAAAAAAAGGACCAAGCACAGCTGACAGTTAGAGTAGTTTATTCTGTATGTGCATTAAATAAATTATATTAATCTGCATTAACTGAATACACAAACACACGTAAAGATAAGTACAAACACATACTTAGAAACACACTTCGTCTTGTGGGAGGAGATCAATTGGATTTGCAGAGTCATGCACAAGGTCTCGAATGCAAACAGGCATTTGCAGGAAGCAAACAAGGTGTTTTTCACTACACTTGATTACACTGCCGGAGTAACAGTTACATAAAGAGTGATCTAGATCTATGTCAGAGTGAGACGGGGTTGTTCTTTATCCGGAAGATAACAATGCATCCTCTGCACAGGAATTCAGTCACATCCCTCAAGTCAGAGGTTAGCCATGACACATGCATGGGAGTCTTTCTTTCTGCATCGAAAAGCTGCAGGAGTAGGAGGACTGACACACACACACACACACACACACACAGACACACACACACACGTTACCCAATCCCTTGAATTTATACAACCACCTACACAGCACGGTGTTTATCTGATTGCACTTGTCGTTACATTAATCGATTAATAGAGCGGTGCAGGAATGAGGCCTAAACCAGGGAATGAGTTAGCATTTAGCACAAGGTTAGCACGTGGTGAAGTCAGCAGTTTCTTTCGAATGTCTTTTCGGTTTTAGAAGCTTGAAATAAGGTCTGTGGTTGAAACAAGCTCTACGACATAAAATCCGTTAGTAAATAACGCACTGCTGAATGAAAAAAACGGAGGTTGCTAACACAAGAAATGAGTCAGCATTTTACCACTTGTTCCCTCGTCTGGAAATCAATGTTTTTTTTAACATGCTTTTGTTTAATAACCCACTGCTAAATTCTGAAGCTTCAATTCATCTTGAAAAACAGAGTCTAAAGTGTCTAAATGAGACGACTAAACGTCATCACGCTCAACATTAGCCACCTTTAGCTTAGAGGTGGTGACGTGAAGTTCCTCTATAGCTTTACGTTAGCGTTTTACGTTTGCATTTAAGCTTCAAAAATCATAAGGGGGCGTTGATATGTGAAGAATATTCCTAGAAATCACGTCAGTTTTGTAGGAATATTCTACATGTTAGCCACAGAGCTTATTTTGCAATATTCCAGAATGAAATGGAATAATCCCATTGGTTTTGATAAGGAACCAGGGAGATGGTAACTGCATCCCAGCACCACTCTATATTCCATCTTCCAGTGAAAATCTACACACTTGTTATCGGACGGGTGAGCAGCGGCAGGTCGTTCTGTACGCAGTGGATGGAAGAATAGTTTTTTTTTAATCATTCATTGGAGGAGGGTTAGGTCACTTCTGCTCGCGCCTCCAGATGATCACCATGCCGGTGGAGTCGGCGGACGCCAGCAGACTCTCGTCGCAGTTGAAGCTGACGTCGAGCACCGGACCGCCGTGCCCCTGCAGCTTGTTCACGATCGCCTTCGTGTTTCGCTCCACGTCGAAAAAGTAGACGCAGGCGTCCTCGCTGCCGGTCACTGTGTGGGGGAATCAGAAAGTCAGGAATATTAAGAGAAATTTAAATGACGGAGAGAAAAATGAATGATGGAATGGATATATAGACAATAATTTTGTTTTGGAAATAGGTTCTTCAATTATCTTCACTTTTTAAACTTATCATGTAAAGTCAACTATATGATTATTGAGTTTTCACCATTTTACAAATAAAAAAATATATATATATATTATGTAAGCATACTTCTAGACATCCAGAAATAATCTAAACCTTTACTTAATATATAAACACAAATATATTTATAAATATTATATGACAAAAATATTAAAATAATTAAATTTAAAAAATAAATGAAATAAATAAATAATTAAATAATGAAATGGATGAATAAACAATCTGATAAAAAAACAATATTATAATAATTAAAAAAATAAACATTGAAAAAAATAAACCTGGTAACATTCATTTTAACCTACATTATAATTAAACAGATACAAGAAACTTTTAGACCTATATTTAAGGCGTTAAAGTAAAGACTTACAGAAACACTGCAGCTTCTAAACAATCCCAATAAACAGAATGAAATCTGTTGTGTGCACAACAGATTTCCCATTCCTCAGGTGTCTCTTTGTGCCCTTTTCTTTTTAATTAATGCAAGAAATCTTGTTGTTAAACCTCAGCTTCTTTTGTAAGAATGAAATAACAACACATCGCTCACTGAAGACTCTCGAGAGGTGCCACAAACCTGATAATTTAAACACCGACAGACTCGATTGTAAATGAACTGTTGATTGTGAGAAATAATTAAAAGGTGAGGAAAGTCGAGTCAGGTGAAGCTCAGAGGAAGAGCGGGGTGACATACGACTCATGCAAACAAAAGACTCTTCAACAATTGATTAAACTCTAGGAATAATTAAACAGCTTTGTTAACATTTGAGTGCTTTTTCCTGGGAGTGCAGACCTTGCATATTCTTCAAGGTATTTGTGCAAAGTGTCAGACAAAAATTGGCCTAGACTATTTTAACTTAAGTGATATATTATTTGTAGAATTCATTTTCAGTGGTGGCTAAGTAGGACTGTGGAAAAAAGCTTTTTATGTAACAGAATATTCTCCTTCCAACCATGTGTTGGAGTTTAGCCGTTACTAAACAGCGTTTTCACTGCTGTCAATAAAACTGTTGGCTCCAAACAAAGGGAGACACACTGCTGTTCAAACAAGACAGTTAAGCTGCACCATAAATCACATTTATACAACCAGAAAAGACATTTCCCCTCCATTTGAAGCTTCATTCATAGAACTGAATACAAGAGTTGAATGTAAAGTTATCACCTTAAAAATACCACAAGAAATTCTAAATCCCTTTAGAGTACCCCAAAGTTTTATGTTAGAAGTATATAGTAACCAGAAAGCGGCCATTTTTGTAGTCCAGGTGGGCTGATTTGGATGAATTTTGAAGTTTTATGGGACTCAAAACTGTCATTTATGATCCTTAAAATGTCAGAAATTGATCCTCAATATGTCCCTCAAATATCACAACAAATTTCTCTAGCTATGTAGCGATTGGCTACATATGCTAATTAATGCTAACTTCTGCTAATTGTGCACATTGCCCAAAACATGCAAGTTAGCATCCTGCAGTTTCTACGTGCTGGGTACTATACATTTCTAATGTAACACTTTGGGGTACTCAGCATTTCCAGGTTCAATTCGGTTTCGATTATGTAGATAAACACTTAAAACCACCAAACGAAGTCATAAAATCACTTAAAAACACACTAAAGCTACATTTCGGTTGCCTAATCGGTTAAATTCTGCTCTTAAGGGTTTTCTATTTTGCATATCTTCTCCTTATGCTATGTAGCCTGCAGCATATAATAAGCGTTGGTCTAATTTTATTATACTTATATATCAGAGCTGGAGCTCAGAGGGGTTTCTTACCCACACAGGCCCCCTGTCTGAAGGACATGAGGGGGCAGAAGATGCTGTGGACGTGCTGCGAGCCGTGCTGGATCGGGAAGCTCCTCTTCAGCTGCAGCGTGCCGTCGTTATCCACAACCCTGCAGACACAAAGAGGGCAGAACTGATCAGAACCAAGGACATTATTAAATATATACTCAGATTCAAGGCTTTACTTTATTAGGTAGGGATGTCACAATACCAGATTAATTGTTAGACACTAAAACCTGTGAAATTCCACACATTTCTATACAATGTTGATGCTAAGGTGGAAAAAAAATACAATAAATCAAATGTACTCTCCTTATTTACTATTTGCATGCTGTTTTTTGTGAGCAAAGTAAACAAATCCTTCAAAACATGCCGTAATTTAGCATCAGAAAATTAGCTTTATTCAGGGAAAGATTTGAATGTGTGTTCCATCTCAGAATAAAATTAAATAAAATTAAATACAATAATATAATAAAAAATGAGTATACAAACACAAGAAGTTAAAAGAGGAATGTGCAGTCAATCAAATCAAATACAAAATGGAAAAATAGGTATAAATAAAGTCCTGTGAGGTACAAAAAGAGTCAATTGTTTGAATAAATACAATTTTCTCTTTGAGTTTCTCACATAAATCCACATTTTACAAAATACATTTAAACACATCATCATAACGGGATAGTTTACCTTCACCCAACGCACATTTTCACTGAATAGAGCTTGAACGTTTCATAATGTAAATCACTGCAACCTCTGTTAGCATTAGCTCCGTGGTGTAGCCAAGCAGGACTACCCAGAAAACATCTGAAAATGCTTTTCTATTCAAATAAACCATTATTTTCTCTGATTTATATCAAATTAAAGTGAATTTCTCCGGGTTTTTGACTGATTTGAGGAACTTTAATGGACATTTTTCACTATTTTGTGACAAATGATGAATCAATAAATCTAGAATATAATCTGCAGATGATTTAGTATGACATACTAAAGCCGTACCGTAGAATAAGCTGTCGGTAAATGTCCAGCCCCCCCCCCCCCCCACCCACCCACACTGACCTGTAGAGCAGCAGCTTGTTGACGCAGGCGTTGATGAGCAGCGAGGGGTCTCTGGCCTCGCGGCTGATCCAGGAGCGAGCAGAGATGCTGCAGATGGAGCTGCCCTCGCTCACCACCAGACGCTTGGCTTTGGTCAGCTTCCCTATAGGAGGGGGGGGGGTGCAGAAACAGCAGAGACCGGCAGTGATACTTCCATCCTCTCAAGCACAGACATGAGGATTCAAACACTGATCAGAATTAGGGATACAGGCTAGGGGAATAGCAGGAACTGGATAAAAAAATGATGTATTTATTAGAAATGAAAGATGTTCAGACTCTTATTATTGCCGAGGTGCGTAAATAGACACAGTTAGAGCAAAAGAGGAGTAAGAAAATAGAACTGTTATTATAACAAAACAGAGAAATGTATTTTATATTGCCTAGTTATAACTCCAGAGTAAAACAAAACCCTTTGTGAGCTTATTGTACTCGTTTACATGACTAAAAACACCTCAACACAACTTAAAGTAAGTCTCATTCAATAATAAATCACAGCTTAATGACTAGGGCTGCCAGATCTGAACAAAAAAGAATATAAGCCATTATATTATATTTCATTTAGCTGACGCTTTTATCCAAAGCGACGTACAGTAAGTGCAATAAACCATAAAGATAGAAAGTTAGAACAGCTATAAAAATGCAGATATATTGGCTTCAATTAAGCAAAGCCATTATTAGTGCAGGTGCATTAGCTTCAAATGGGCTTAAGCTCTTTGAATGCTGCAATTTTTATTAGTTTTTTGTTGAGTTTAACGGTCAAGGTGCAGGCGACACTTATTAGAATAGTATTCACATCATTCAGATTTTTTAAGAGGACAAACAAAGATGTTGTATAAAGTCTCTATACTGTTTTTATCCCGGGAATTCTCTGAGATATTTTCACTGCGATAACGGCAATCAGGATAATGGAAATGTGGGACTAACTCTGCAGCCTTCTTTGAGGTGCACAGGTGACAGATGTTTCTTGCGTACCTGTGGCCATGTCGAAGAGGAAGGAGAAGATGCTCCCTCGGTCGTCTCCCGCCCACAGGATCCTCCCCGGAGCGTCGAAGGAGAGAGAGAGCACCCGGCCCGTCAGCTTGCTGCAACCCCCCTTCACCTTCTTCCCCGTGGAGATGTTCACCACCTGCAGGTGATGCTTGCTGTTCCCCACCTGCAACCCAAAGGGAGGACTTTGATCAGTCGTTCTTAGTATATATATATATACTGAGGAACTGACGGGGAGCACTGTGACACTAGAGAATGTCATGGGTTTTTGGTAAATAGTAAATATTTCTTGGATCTGTTGAACAATCATCAGACCGTTATTGATTCAATTGGAAAAATTGGGACGCAATAATGGTCAAATGCAACATACGTGTCGACATACTATTCTGAACTCTTCAGTTTTATACAAATCTAATTCTAAAGGCCAAAGAAAAAATCAGTGTCTCTTCAAAACATCTGGAGATGAATGTATTATAGCTCAGATTCTGTTCTGCATTTACACTGCCATAGTATTTTAGGTCCCTGAACCAAAACCTTGAAATTGGAGGACTCAACGAAGAGCTATTGCTTTGTTCAACTGAGTGTGTTTTCTGATACCTTGTCTTTGTCAGTCGTCTGTATTGATATTAAAGGACATCAATTTAATATAAAAATCCAGCGTTTTGAGTGCTGGAAAACAATTGATAGAACATCTGTCAAAGGAATTGCATCATCAAGGCATGAAGATGTACATCAGGGTTTTCTAGAAAAATAGAGTGTGAGGGCGCCCGTATACAAGATTTCACATTAAACAATTACTAACATTAGACTTGTGCATAATGAACCAAAAAATAATATATCAAAAAGGCATCGCTGCATCTCCTAGCTCAAAGAATTTCCACTTTAGGCCAACATGTTTAAATGAAATCAAACAGGGTCAATGTATTTCAAACAAAATAATAAATAAAATATATGGTTTTTAAAATCAAAATGGGACTGATTTTAAAATGTTATTCCCTGATTATTTTTAATCCTTTATAACTGCATTAATCTCAGTTATAGAGCCATCTTTGTCTAATTCTTCACTCCTATGTTTAACTCTGTAATCCAACAGAAAGCCTCTTCTGTTCAGGCAGAAAAAACTAACAAAACCAGGAAATAAAAACAGCATTCATCCCTCTATAATACTACTGCTTGTTGTGCTGTTTAAACACAAAAATCCATCTCCCTCAAGTTCCATTTAATGAGCCGTAAACGGACTCTGCTTTCATTCCTCATTCTGCTCATCAGTTTAAGTGTTTGTCATTGGAAAAAGCAACTTAATTATCCGGGACATTTAGCACTTTTGTTTGGCTAACAAAAGATGACATTCTATTGTGGATCTGAATCAATGTCTGTCTTCACACTGCAGGCATTCAGCTGCTGGGAGGGACGTGAAAAGCTCTACCTCTGCATGCTTTACTGGGTTCTGATACAGGGTTTTGTCTAAACCGGTAACAGGGTTTCTGCTCTATCTTACTGTCGGCCCTCAAACCAAAATGCAGATTTCCCCCGTAAAATATTAAAGTGATGCCAGAAAACAATCTCTCTGTTGGTCAGAAAGGGTTTAATGAGTCCAGAGATATGGAGATGGGGTCAGATGTCTGGTCAGACGGCAGAGACAGCTTACGGAGAATAAATAGGGGATGGATGTCCGGTGGGTCTGCCGGGGGGACGAGTGGCAGGCAGCAGGCTGACACTGAGACTGAGATTTCTGATCCTTTCTTTACTCTCCTGGAGAGGATGTAAGGAAACCGGAGCTCTGGATTTACTTTATTTGAGGTGCAATATATGACTCAGCAGCTTTAGGACATGAAGACACTATTACTTTCAGCTTCGCTCTGATGCAGGATTTTCACCTGATAGTGGGCGGGGCCTAATTTTGAGATTGATAATAGATGAATGACTAACTCACCACGGTCAGGTTGTTGTTCATGGGCTGGAAGGTGCAGCAGAGCAGCTCGCTGGACTCGGGGTCTCGGACCTCTCGGATGCACCGCCCATCCCCGGTGTTCCAGATCCGCAGCGTCCCGTCCAGAGAAGTGGACACGATGATGTCGTTGCTCAGGGACCAGGCGAAGTCCGTGACGGGACCGGCGTGACCTTTTAGGGTCACCTTCACGCTGGGGGGGGACGGGGACAGCGTCATGATGGACAGCGTCCCGTCCAGAGAGCAGCAGGCCAGCAGGTGCTTATCGTCGTTGGCGAACTGCAGGCGGGGAACTAAGAGGGAGGAAGAGGGAGGGAATTAAAGGGATAGATTGGGTTTTAAGGAGGGGTGCATGAAGTGATTCTCCTCGGACTTCGTTTTAATTGTCACATTTATCCATAAATATATAGCAAGTATCTTTGCAGTCCTAAGAGCAATTAACATGTGACCAAAAATACACGTATAAACCCGAAAATCAATATTATATGACTGAATTTGGGGTTGAATGAGGTACTTCTCCAGAGTCTGAAACTGGGGGGGAAACAGGAGAGGAAGAGAGGGGGACATAAAGAATGAAATGAAGGGTATTTCTCCTCAGATGTTTGTAAAATCAAAACTACACAGATATATATATATATGTAGAAACTTCCAGTACATGACTCCTTTAAAGAGCCTGGGGAAATCTGGGATGTATGAGACAGTCCTCCATCGTATTAGCAGTAGCAGTTTAATAATTATGAGTAAAAACTACCAGCAGAGTCTACATGTTGGTCGAAGATGTGGTGCATGCCGGCGAAGGCGTAGTTTTCACTCAGAGTCGTGTCTCCTGCCATCGCCCGGCTGGCCTCCGCCACCGAGGTCGGCACCAGGCTGCCCGGGGGCCTGCGGGGGAAATAGAAAACACACAATTGAATAAATAAGAATAAACTCAAGCTGAAAATGCTCTGTGGTTGATTGGAGAATTTGAGTCGACTGGGAACAGCTTTACTCGGCTTATGATAATTAAATCTGACTTCTTAACGTCCTTAATAATTCACTAAATAACAGAGATTTTTAGGATTACTCAGTGAAACCAAACCAGTAATACAACCAGCAAATCCAAATAAACACAACGGCTCAAAGGAGAAATAAAATGAAGACAATAAAACGCTTGCGATGATCAGGGAGCAGCTGAATGCAGGCGGAGGATCTCTGCGTTTACCTCTCGTCGTACACGGCTCGGTTCATCTGGGCCTGTATTTGGTAGGAGCCTCTGCTGACGGACCGGCGGTGACCTCGGGCCCCTTGAGAGCGGGGGTCCTCCTCAAAGTCCTGCAGGAGGGGGGGGGGGAGGGAGGGGAGAAAGAACCTCGTAGGAGTCAGTGAAAGTAAACACCAAAAACACACCAACAATAACTCTGTGCATTAATTATCATGCATTTTGAATTAAATGGTATTAATTAGAGGGCAATTCCAGCCACTTCAACCAAGCTGCTCAGCTTTAGTGTGTACGGCAACCAAAGTGTTGCTTGCTGCTGACTAATTAAACTAAAAAGTGAGCTAAACATGTCTTACAAACAACCGACAAGTCACTAACAAACACACTGTGGTTTGTAGAATGTACTTATATTTGTATATGTACCTTTTAGTCTTTATTTGTATTGTATTCTATGACTAATGTGTTCTTTCTTCTCTATATTTAATTAGTGAGCTAATCTTTATTATTGCATAAGTTTTGTTTACCTCCTCTAACACTATTTTGCAAACAGGACGCGACAGGTTCGAGATAACTTCTACTGAATGCTGAAAACATAGAAACTGAAAAGGAAAAGGTGGTAGCAACCTGTCAATCACAAGGTAGCCCCGCCCTCTTGTGTAGTGTAATCAAAATGGGAACATCATTTACGAATTAAAAATGGTGCTGTATTAAAAGACTTTAAACTACAGATTAAGATCAGGAAAAAGTGAAATAGAAAATCAAGTGGAAATTAATCATTTTCTTCCTAGACTTCTATACAACCCGACTCCTTCTTGAAACAGACATGCTGTATATGTTCTGAAGCAAGACGCATCAGAATACTATATCACATTATTTAGTATGTCTGTTTTTTCCTGAAAAACTAAGTGCATTCATATTTTTCTCGTAGATTTCTAAACAAACAGATTTTGTTAAATGGACGTGTATATCATTTTGAAGCATGACGCATTAGAATATTATCTTTTATCATTTGCTAGGTACATTTTTATCTGGTTTTTAGATGAGATTATATGCACTCTATGCTCCTAAAATAGGACATTATTTAGTATTTGCATCCCACACTGTGTTTGTTAGTGAATCGCAGCGCATATATTAAACACCTTTTGCTTGTTTGTTAAGTTTTGGCAGGAAATTCGCTCCATACCGGCCTTCCAGATGGCTCTCGTATGTTGAATCCTATATTTTCAGATACTCTTTTATATCTCCTTTTCCCAATTACTACAGACCCCCCCACCCCCCCTCTCTCCTGCTATTCTGTCTCCTCTGCCCTGTCTGTTTCTTTGGGTCTGACCTCCATGCGGTCCAGTGTGGTGCGGGAGCTGCGCACACTGCTGGCCCTGAAGCTGCTCTGCTCGGACAGGGGCCCGTAGCGCAGGGCCAGCAGCTGACTGCGCAGCCTCAGGTACTGCCTGCGCAGCCCTGGCTCAAAGCCACACTTGGCGTTCTCCCTGAGCAGCTGGCTGCGTCGGCGGATGTACTGAGTTCGGAACTGGGGGAACGTAGGCGTGCGGTAAGCATTGTACCTGCAGAGGGAGGAAGGGACACACACGGTGACTCATGAGTGATCCATAAGCAGTTACACGTCTGATTGGCTTTCCTCATCAGTGTGGGGTATTAAAAGCATGCTGCATGATGGAGTCTCACCTTGCGTCCACTGCCAGAACCTGCTGCCAAACTGCTGCCATTCCACAAGCAATCTGGGAAGAGAGGAGTCCACTGCCAGCGCAGATCCCTGTTGGAAAATAATCAATATTTAGGTCAAAAAGTACAGCAAATATAATCAGAAAGAGGTATTTCTTGACAAAGATTTTGCGCTGGTGTTTTTGTGCAACAAGAACACAGAAGGAGGAAAGATTCGTGGAAATATAAAAAACTAAAATGACTTTAACATAAATCTTTGTCATGGTAATGTCTTCCCAATCTCTGCATGACGTTTGCCAACCTTAATTATCTCGGTGATGGAAGTTCTTTCTGATCTACTGTAATAAATGCACTGGCTTTTTATGATATTTTTGGTACTTCACTTTAATGTTTTATGTATTTTAATGTTGTACCTTATATTTTGTTTTATTTCCATTTATATTTCACACACTATGTTGTCTTTTCATTTTGCTGTAATTGTCTACAATGTTGTTGTTTGTTTTTAATCTGTAAAGCCCCCTGACACAGAGTGTGTTTTGTGGTATTGGGCTATACAAATAAACTTTGATGCTTGCTTTTTTAAATATAATGTAAAAAAATAGTACAACAAAACATGAATAATAGACAAAAAGCCCAATTACAAATAAAATACAAAAATAAATTAAAATATGATTTGTTTCTTTGATAATAGGAGCAGTATATTTTAATCAAAGTAAAGCATTTCAGTTTTAAATGTGGTTTTATTGTTAAATATGTGCAAAACTTATAATAAACCTTCTTTTGTAGGACATTTAATATCACATTTGTAGGGGCCAAAGGGTCAGTAAAACAAGACAAGAAAAGCACAGTATATACTAAAATATATAAGTTACAAACTAAGTTCAGAACATATTAAGAATGATATAAATTGTAAGCCAATCTGAATAAATACGGTTGTTTAAATGTTGTTATTTGATGTCACTGTTTCACATTCTTCTACTTTGATTACTCTTTCCAGGTTTAACACAGTTGAGCAGATGACAATATATCCAAATCTGGCAAAAATCTACCTCTTCTCTTCTTAATTGTGATGTTTTATAATGCATGTTCATGATTAATAAAGACAAATAACTGACAGTTCACCCCCATCCATAAAAAGCATTGAATCAGGTGATTCTGCAGAATAAAATCACCCCATTAGATCATTTGACGTGGTTCAACACCAGGAAATAATAGTTAAAGTGCAGTAAAACAGTCAAAAGGAGCTAAAAAAATAGTGTATTTGGTTTAGCATGAGACAGGAAGTAGCTTCTGACAGCTAACGCTAGCATTTTAGCCACAACATCAAATGCATTTTCCTCGCTTAAATGTCATTTCCACACAAATTCTCCAGTTGACATACATAGTCTATCATTAAACGAGTTTATACAGACAATACGGGATTGAATGGTTAAAATAAAATACAGAAACCCGGAGAAATAAGGGTGAAAACGGCTCACCTTCCTTAGCTTCTCTCCATCGCTGCCTCAACAGTCAGGTCACGTGACCCGCTAAGCCCCGCCCACTGACGAGGAGCTGCTGAAAATCTGATGATTCACAGCATCCGGATTTATTTCTACTTATTTATTTCTATTTATTCTTTGAGACAATGGGATGAAACTATTGCTAGTTGATCAGATAAGGAAACGCAAAAATATTTTAGGATACTCAATATATTATTAAAGTCTATATATTATGTTGAGTATTCTTGTGGTTCATGTTCTTTTTCTGTCTGTCTGTGTATGACCGTCCCTACCTACCTACCTACCTACCTACCTACCTACCTACCTACCTACCTACCTACCTACCTGCCTGCCTACCTACCTACCTACCTACCTACCTACCTACCTACCTACCTACCTACCTGCCTGCCTGCCTGCCTACCTGCCTACCTGCCTACCTACCTACCTACCTACCTACCTACCTACCTACCTACCTACCTACCTACCTACCTACCTACCTACTTATTCATAGTAACCTGACATTAAGACATAAGTAGTGGTAAAAATAAAATTGAAATAAAATATTGTACTTTTAAAAACAGAATTATTTAATTTCCAAATAATTCAAACAAAATATACATACAATAGATTGAAAAAAATCTGTTATTATTCAGTTTCTACTTTTATAACAAACAGAAAACACTAAATAAAATAACAAACAAACAACACAAAAGATAAATTAAATACAATTAAAAAAAAGTATTAATAATAATCATTTATTTCTCTAGTATCATGCTACTGTCTGAAATACAACTTTGGGAACAATGACCCCCTATCTCTCATGGATCATGTTGAAGTATATATGTATAAATAAAGCTATGCTATGGTTATTTTTACGTCGTTATAGTCTTCAATTTATTTGATCTTGTTTAGTTTTTGTTATAATTTATTGATTAATACATTTTTATAGATCTTATCTCATCCTAACTTTATCTGCAAAATAACTAGATGCTGATCTTGTCAAATAAATGTAATATATAAAAAAAAAAGATATATTTGCCTTCAACATGTTGTTGAGTAGAAGTATAAAACATAGCATGAATTTCATATACCTCAAAACTAAACTTAATTAAAGTATATCAATTAAAATATACTTCCAACCCTTGAAAGTCCACCAAATGAGAACGCAAGGATAGCACATTTAGCCTCACTTAACGACCCCTGCCATTATCCTCCACTTACTGCTGACAACACTGAAGACTAATTGACTCTAATGAAATTAATCAAATTTACCTGAACCATTTGGTTTTGAGAGGATAGAATCCTGTTTAAGTGACTGATAAACATTGTAAAAATAGTGATCCCTGACTTAGTAGTCCTTATTTTAAATAAAACACACATGTTAACGGAGGCTTTCTTGTCGGGACAAAAGGTGCACACACAGTTCCAGTGGGTTCACAATGGCTTTATGACAAGGTCAGCTGGGAGTCTTTTTTCCGCCTGGATCAGCAAAGACCTGCAGGGCTGTGGGGGTGGGAGGGGTTGCATGGGAGGGGTTACTCAGCTGACAGGGCTCTTTGCTTGTTCATGCTTTCCTTTCTCGAAGGGGCCCCAGTGACGGAGCCATTCACGAGCCGGGGCCATAAATGCGCGGGTCGAGCGGCACTTCAAACACGTTTCTCAGTAATCATTGACTAGAGATAAGCCAAAATGCCAGGAACAAAAGGTAAAGTGGGAAAAAAATACAGGATCTGGTTTGTTTTATTTATCTGGATACCGAAGGAGTTGTAAAATAAGTTGAGTCATTAAAAGAAAAGGTTAAATGACCTAATTTCCAAATGTTTGACAACCAATTTCTTCTGTTATTTTTAGGTAATAAGCAGGACAAGAAGTCAGCTACCAAGGTAGGGAAATCATGACTTTACACGTCTAAAATACTCTTTCTTTTTCTATTTGTTTGTGGCTTCACTGTATTCATATTTGCTTTCACTTCACAGCAACCTCAGAGTCCTAAAGAGCAGCCGAAGAAAGCTGATCAGAAAGGAGACGACAACAAGAAGCAAGGAGGTAAGCATTTATACAGAAACACGACAACATCTGCATATTGTGACTTTTGTTAATTCAAAATATAAATCAATTAAGCAATTATTGCATGGATTCAGATACCTGGACAAAAAAGAAACATAAAAAGTTAGCTCCAGCTTCACCGGCTGCAAAATGAGATGCATGTAACTTTAAAGTATGTTAGAAATTGTCAAAATTGGCTAAAGATTACGGGTTAAGTTTAGAGTTGTTTCCTTTATTAAATACAAGGAGTTCACAATTGATATGAAGTGCAGGAAGAGGCTTAAAACCCACTGAAGCCTTCACCCAAATACAGTTAAAATGTCACACTAGTAAAGAGAAACTCATCTTTTAACTGTGTAAAAGTACTGCCTCCACCTCTGGTCTTTTGAAACCATCGAGTCTGGATTTACTAGGATTAAAACAAAGATTGACATATGTGTGTGTGTGTGTGTGTGTGTGTGTGTGTTGTGTGTGTGTGTGTGTGTGTGTGTGTGTGTGTGTGTGTGTGTGTGTGTGTGTGTGTGAGCTGCTGTGGTCATCCCCAGTGAAGGAATCTGTGTGTGTGTGTGTGTGTGTGAGCTGCTGTGGTCATCCCCAGTGAAGGTATCTGTGTGTGTGTGTGTGTGTGTGTGTGTGTGTGTGTGTGTGTGTGTGTGTGTGTGTGTGAGCTGCTGCGGTCGTCCCCAGTGAAGGTATCAGTGTGTGTGTGTGTGTGTGTGTGTGTGTGTGTGTGTGTGTGTGTGTGTGAGCTGCTGCGGTCGTCCCCAGTGAAGGTATCAGTGTGTGTGAGCTGCTTTGGTCGTCCCCAGTGAAGGTATCTGTGTGTGTTTCGTCCCCTCGCAGGACAGCCGAAGGGAGAGAAGCAATAACTTCCAGGCGTTTGTGAAGATGGCGCTGGAGACTCTGCTGGGTTCCTGCCGCCGTAAACACGGTGGTGCCCGGGGCAAACAGGGCTGATACCCCCCCACTTCCTCACCCCTTTAGCACTTCTTCCTCACCCCTCAGCCTGCAGACCGGGCTCCCACCGATGCAGAAAGGGAACCTGATCTCCATCCATCACCATCTGTTCTCCCCCCTCCTTATCCTCTCTGGTTTATGGGATGCTCAGGATCAGACTTCAGGTGAAACCGGACTTCTGATCTGAGCATAAAAATTATTTTGTCACCCCCAAACAATCCTCCCCTGACTCCCCCCCCTCCCCCACCATCGACTGTCTAACAGTCCATACATTGTGTTGTAAATAATAACTCAAATAAAACTATTTCTTACAACACTCCATGTTTACCTGCTGTCTGTGTGACCTGATGTTATCACTAAGGGTGGGGGGAGACGTTTAAAGATATAGAACATTGCTAAATAAATAAATAGAAACATGCTTAAATTTGTTTTCTACCAAATGATTTAGATGGACAGCAATTACAAACTGTTTTTTATTTATAGAAACAAGTCTCTCAAAAAATACGAGATTCTAAATGAATTGAAATGAATTTTTTTTGTAGAAAAAAACTAAAAAAAGAAACAATTTTCAAAACTTTTTTTATAACTTTTTTCTTCAAAATGACTTAGATATTGCTACGGATGGAAACCAATCCAAAATAGTTTGTTTTTTTAAAGAAATATTAGATTCTGAATCAATTTACAACTTTTTAAATGTCATCGTTAAATGTTTTGCTAATGAAAAAAATTCAAAACTGTCAAAAAAACGTTTTTCTTCAAAATGAAAAAGACGCTGCCTTTAATGAAAACCAATTGAAATGTTTTTTTGGTTGAAAATAATCTTAAAAAAATTCCAAGATTCTGAAAATCAATTTAAACCCCCAAACATCAATTGTTCAAATCCCAAATGTTGTTGAAAAGAAATCTAAGTTTTGAAATCAGAGAGCAGTTCAAAGGGTTTTTTGGAGGAAGCCCCCCCCCCTGCAAAACATAACATCCTAAATCAATTTACAACTTTCCAAAATGTGTTTCTTTAAACTTTCTTTCTACAAAATTATGTAGATTTTGCTTCTGATGAAATAATTAATAATCATTCAAAAGTTCAAAGTTTCTGAATTGATTTAAAACCTCCAAATTTCTTTAAATGACCCAAATATTGATACTGATGTTTCAGTAACAAGTGCTGTTTGTTGAAAAAACAAAATATGTATATATATTTGAGATTCTGAATCAATTTTCCAATACATTTCCCAGATATTGCTCGGAAAAAAACGCACGTTTCTGAGAAGTCAAAAGACAGCCTTATTCTACCAACTCCCATTTCTGTAACGGCAGCATTTATTTTGTATAAATGGAGAAAAGCTAAAAACCCTTTGCAGTTAAACGTGTTTATTTGTGCACGTTGAGCTTGATTAAATGTTACCTCTTGTCTCAGGTTAATAGATCATTTTAAAAACCATACATCTTAAAATCTCACACACACTTTACTCGAGCGCCTGTTCTGAATCTCACACCGTTTCCCCACCGTGAATCAAACAGAATGGATCACAGGTTTGATGTAAAACTTTTATAAAAATATCACAGATGCCTTTCACATTTACAGGGAGTGGATCAGAGTAATACTTATGTCATTTCAAAATACTAGAGTGGTATTACGTCTGCATGATCTCTAATCTAAAACACCAGATCTCGGATTTAAGAAAGATAGATATACAGAACACACTCTGATACAGACGCTCATTTCAAACTCTTTCATCGTCAGTCACATTGAAAGCAGCAGTGTTAATAAAATCTGTGTTGAAGGATAAATATGTAATGTGGTGTTTGTGTACGTGGAAGAGCCCGTACAGAAAACACCAGAGGAATACCCTGAATCTAAACCGACTACACGAATAAGATCTGCTCTAAACAAATCATTACATTTAAAAAGGAAATTATCAAAATAACACAGAAACACAATTAGGAAACTCCACCACGAAATGAGTTCATAGATTACTGATTCATTGTCTTCATCTAAAATTCACTAAAAAGGGTTGTTGCTGCCCCGTAACCTGTGCTCGTTTAATTATTAAAAGGTGAACGCTGCTGTGGCTCACACATGCTCGAGAGAGAGAAATCTGTCAAAGGATAAATCTGGTGATGTTCTGTTTCTTTTCTTAAGCCAACAAATCCCATGAAGACACACCTTTCTGATTCAATTAACAGGTGTTGTTTTCATCTGAGCGCCCCCGTCAAGTCCCCCGTCAATCCCACCTCCACTGTCCTGCTGATCTATACATTTAAAGAGCAGGTTCATTTTGTCTCTCCTGGGACATTTCTCCGTGCTTAATGTTCAGAAAGCTCTTTATGTTTCTCAGACTGCCTGTGCTGCAGCTCCTCTTTTCACCCTCTGTCTGAAACCAGAGCCCAGTCTGCTCTGATTGGTTAGCTGTGGCCGGCTCTGTTGTGATTGGTCAACCTGCTTAGAGATGTCCCGCCCCTTAGCCTATCACGTACAATGTGTTGGAGCACTAGCCAATAGGAGCGTGAGGGTTACCTAGTGATGTCACCACGTTCAGGAAGTAAACAAAAGAGTCCAATGGAGGCGTTTCAGGCAGGGGGAGATACATTTCATATGGATTTTAGCCTTTGCAGACCATTTACATACACCAAAACCTGTATAACACACTGCAGGAAAGGGCAGTGCAAGAGCAATTTGGTTAATTGTTTCTTATTTTTGTTTTTACAATTCAAATCCATAAAAATGAGATTATTAATTTAAAGGCAGGATTTGGCGTTGGGTTTTGAGAGTAAGTATTGAATGAAGGTTGGAAGGAGTGTTTGCATGTTCAGAGGATTTGTTGGAATCAAGAAAGCCACAGAATGTCTCCAGCTTTATCCCGAAGACCTTAAAATGTACAATTTCTAAAAGAAAACCTTGAGGTGAGAGGAGGGCGCGCGGGGGGGGCACACACATCTGGACAACATGTGCAGCTGCAGATAATGAGCTGTACAGGAGGAGTCCACAGGAAGAGCAGCTGATCTCCCCCCCCCCCGCTGTCGGGTATTGATCGAGACTCACAGTGAGACATCGGTACCTGCTGTCCCTACATGAGGCTCCACAAGCAAAGATAAAAGGGATGCAACACAGAGAGAAAGAGTAGGGGGGGGAATCATTTCATGGATGTCATATCAAGTCTCTAGTATGTTAGATTATACGCCGGTGTTGGAATAGAGATTTGTATTTGTGCAGCGTGAAGAAAACAAAAGCAACTCAACATTTGAAGCTGCATTTTGGAATCTTTAAAAAAAAGAAATTGGGGGAAATAACATTTTGTGTTTTCTTGAATAAGCATAAAATAAAACCAATTATTAAAATAAAAATGCATATTGTAATTACAGGTAAAAAAAAATGCAATAAAAACGCCAAAATTAACAACGAAAAATATAATTAAAATGATGGAATAGTGTGCATGCTTGCAAACACTAAGAAAAAGGAAAGTGCAGAGGGGATAAAACGGAACAAAAAGTAAAAGATATCTGAAAAAACAAATACTTCCAGTCCCCGGGCGTGACTAAATGGTGCAGGAATGAGTCCTAAAACCTGGCAATGAGTCTGCTTGAAATCACTTCCTGTTCCCTCGTCTCTACATTAACAATTTTATGAAAGTGTTTGTGGTTAGAAGTCTAAATAAGGTCTGTGGTTAACGCAAGCTGAAGAGATTTTAATGTCAGTAAATAACCCAGTGGTGAATAAAAATGTAGACGATTAAACGTCATCCCGCCCAACGTTAGCCATCTTTAGCTTAGCGGTGGTGACGTGAAGTCATGTGACCGTGCTGTAGTTCCTTTATAGCCCAACGTTAGCCACCTTTAGCTTAACGGTGGTGACGTGAATTCATGTGACCGTGCTGTAGTTCCTTTATAGCCCAACGTTAGCCACCTTTAGCTTAACGGTGGTGACGTGAATTCATGTGACCGTGCTGTAGTTCCTTTATAGCCCAACGTTAGCCGCCTTTAGCTTAGCAGTGGTGACGTGAAGTCATGTGACCGTGCTGTAGTTCCTTTATAGTCCAACGTTAGCCACCTTTAGCTTAGCGGTGGTGACATGAATTCATGTGACCGTGCTGTAGTTCCTTTATAGCCCAACGTTAGCCACCTTAGCTTAGCGGTGGAGACGTGAAGTCATGTGGCCGTGCTGTAGTTCCTTTATAGCCCAACATTAGCCACCTTTAGCTTAGCGGTGGTGACGTGAAGTCATGTGACCGTGCTGTAGTTCCTTTATAGCCTAACATTAGCTTTTTACTTCAGAAATCATAGAGTGGTGTTAATATGTGGAGATATCCTGCTGAACAAATCGTGTAAAGATCATACATGTTTGTTTGCCACAGTGATTATTTTCTAAAATAATCCAATGGAAAAATGCCATTGACTTTTTGAGGAGGGAACCAGAGAGATGCTGCCTTCAGGGCCCACTCTTTAGGGACAGCTTGTAAGGGTCAGGTTGAGGATTTCAGGGTATAACGTGGAGCGCAGGGAGTCAAAAGAACACTAATATAGATCCAGTCCCCAGCAGGTTAGAAAAACAGACTACCCAGCATGCTACCTGAACACTGCATGCTGGTTCACTGTTCTGTTCTGTTGGGCCTGCTGCAGGATAAAGTCACAGTGCAGACGTGGAGTCTTACGTCTGTCCTTATTGCTTCAGTCGCTCCGTCCCCCGTCATCAGAGGATGAGGCGGTATAATATCCAGGATCCGAACGTGGCCCAGTGGCTCGTCCAGCTCAGCTCCGACCACTTCTGGATGGTATGATGGGTGATATCGTCCTGTAGGGGGCAGCACATGCTATGTGAGCTCAATGGGACATCACAACAGTCAAAAACATTGACTAACTTATATTTTTCATTTAACATTTTTGGAGAAAAAAAGATTTGTTATTCATTTCCTCTTATTTACATTAACGCCCATATTTGGGAATACATCTCTATACAATACATATCAACGAAAAATGTGCAGAGCTTCTATCTTTAATTTGACATATTTTCATAGTTTTTTATGACACTTTTTTATTGCATTACTTTTATATTCTATATTTATTGTATATTTTTTGAAACTATATTTTTAAATATTTGTTGCTTTATTTTCCTTTTTATTTGTTCAACATTTTTTCTATTTTTTAACAAATATTTGATATTTGCAATTCTTGCTTTTCTGGGTTCCTGTAGTTTAAGGCAGTTTTTAAATTTAATTAAGATTTTTTTTGTTGTGCCACTCTGAACAAAATCTATGAATGAATATGAACGACTCAGTTACTCATGGTTCTGTTTATTGCCACATAAAGTGTTAGCAATGTCAGGACTATTAAAAGATGGATTCAGGCCTTTCTTCTGAAATAAACACCCTTTAAGATCCCCAAAAACCCTGGTTTCAACTTTAAATCCTCTAACTGTATTTATGTCAAAGCAATAAATCAGAGCACACTATAAATACTGCAGCTGAGTTCACATCCACATATAGCACTTCAGATATCCATATGTCACATAGTGTGCTGTACAGTGAGTACAGTGTACAGTCTCACACACACACACACCACACACACACACACACACACACACACACATACACACCTCCTCCTCGTCCATGTAGTCGACGCTGGAGTTGAACACGGAGCCCAGGTACGTGAGGTGGAGTATCGCCAGAGCACTGAACACGATGTTGATGAGAAACACCCAGAGACCCTGCAGAGGGAGGGACGCCATGTTAGGAAAAAGGAATATTTCATTCTATTTTATTTCAGACTTTGTTGGACATTTCACTTTTTTTTTATAATTGCACATTCTTACTTGAACTTCTGATGTCATAGAAATATCTTTGCTCAATTTGTACCCTTTATTTTATTTCTAAAGTGGAGCAACTGTCACAAAACCCAATTTCCAGCGAGATAAATAAATTACTTTGATTGATTTTGGAACAATACCTGTCATTTGAAACCACCATCATTTCCAGGGGTTTTTAAAGCACCATCTGTAATATGTTTCCGTCACTGCAGGCGACCTGTTCCTGGCATGAATCATAATTACCCCCCCTCCCCGCTGCTCCTGATGTGTGAAACCAATATAACAGGAGGGGTTTTTGCTGGGCTCTCTGCCAGTAAACTCCTGAAATATATCAACTGAAAGTGAAGCAGAGCACATGAACTGCTGCAGTTGTTTTTTCCCTCACAAAAACTTAATTTACACAGTAGTTTTGAAACAGTTTGGATAAAAGTCTTAAAAAATAGCCTGTTTTTCATGTTTTCTGATATACACTGCTCCCTGGGGATGTTGAATTACACATCTTATTATAGGATAGATCAAAGGTAAGGTTATAGGGGTCATATTTTTGGATATATGCAGAGTAAAAATAGACTTTTCAAATGGAAACTGGGCCGGCAGATACTCTAGGCAAACCCCCTTTGAGCTCCTCCTGCTCTGAGAGGAGCTGCCAGAGCAGCAACGCTTTGAACAGATAAAATAGTTGGAAGAAAAACAGGAAATGAACATTTGAATTGTATTTTCTAATATTTTTGCTTTTGTTTTGTGGTATTTAACACGCATTTTTTGTAATTTAAAACATATATATTGTAATTTTCCTATACTTTATATTTAAGTTTTCAAATGAATATACTTGCTTTTATCTTATTTAAATTCCCACTTTCCTACGGTAAAATAGTAAGAAGAAAACCAGGAAATGTACATATTGTTATTGTATTTTATAATATATATTTATTACTTTATAATATATACAGCCTGTGTATTAGTTCAGATATATTGTGGATTTTTTAAATCATTATTATTTCCTGATTTTTATAATTGCATTTATTTTATTTTTTTATTTCCACTTTTCTACGGTAAAATAGTTTTTATTTATATGTATTTTTCTAATTACTTTTTGATAGCTTACATTTTAAATCATATTATAATTTGCATTTCTTTAGTAATAAAAAAAGATATATTGTAATTTTCCTATTTTTTTATATGTAAGTTTTCTGATATATAAATCTATTAAATACTATAACTTAAATAAATGAATGCTATTTCTTTAATATAGCCCTCTGAAGAGCCCTCTGCCAGTCCTAAAGCCTGATAATAAAACCCCCTGCTCTGAAGGGATGAAAGGAAGATGCACACTACCTTTTTGTTCCGGTGAGTGCAGTTTGGCGGACATTTCTTTGACAGAACACAAGCATTAAAGATGGCTGCGAGCCTTTTCCGCAACACTGAAACACAAAACAAGAGCGGAGCATTAAAGAGGAGCCGCAGGAAGAGCTTCGTCCATGAGAGGGAAATAAAGAAACAGAAACAGTTCATTAAGCGTTACTGCAGAGCCAAGCACCCACTTTAAAACGGTGGTGATGTGGGAAAGATAGAAGCGTTACCGTGCTCGATGTACGTGATGAACCCTAGAGAGAGGAGCACGGCGCCCAGATGGAAACTCAGACCCTGCAAGATATGAGAGGTGAAATCTAAACAATGCACAGAAACAGACACACATTAAACCGTACCAGTTACTATTGATTATGTTTGGAAACCAGTAATGTGGTTTAAAGAGGCCCTATTATGTTTCTGGGGGTTTATATGTACGTATGTAAATGGTCTGCAAAGGCTCAAACCCCTGTGTTCCTCCATTGGACTCCTTTGTTTACTTCCGGAACTTAGTGACATCACTATGGAACTCTCACGCTTCTGTTGCCTAGCGCTCCTCCAACACATTGTACGTGATAGGCTAAGGGGCGGGACATCTCTAAGGGGCTAAACAATCACAACAGAGCCGGCTTTAAAAATGCTAAATGATTGTAATAAGTAAAACATAAGATGCCTCCAGCACTTTTGGTCAGTATAAAGGACTCTGGTTTGTTACTATTTCAAACGTTAACAATTATTATTGTTTATTTATCATTTTTTATCCATATATGTATAAGTAGCCTCACTGCATTTTAAAATTATTATTATTTAAAATACAAAGACAATCGAGACACGTTAGAATTTACGATAGGGCGGTGGTGGCAAAGTCCATAGGGGCTTGGCCTGGGAACTGGAAGGTCACCAGTTCAAGTCCCCGAAAGACCAAGTGCCACCGTGGTGTCCCTGAGCAAGACACTGGTTACCTACACTGCTCCCCGGGCGCCGTACATAATGGCAGCCCACTGCTCCTAACACTAGGATGGGTCAAATGCAGGGACCGCATTTCGTTGTCCTAGTACTTGTACTCTGTGCAATGACAATAAAGTTGAATCTTAATCTTAATTTCTTTAGCCCATTTAATATTTTCTAGTGGTAGGTTAGTCTACTATAGAGTAGTGTTACTTATTCTGCATGTTTCGTATTATTAATGTATTTTTACTGTATTACTTTCTTCTTTTCATGTGTAATACCTTGTAAACATGCTCCTGTAAGAAAACAATTTCCCAATGAGGTATATTTAATCCAATATTACATCTCTAAACTTCACTGAATCTCACTGTCAGTCGTCCACACACAGTACTCACATGCAGCAGGGCGCTGGCTGTGTACGTCACCATGATGGCGGAGAACGTCCCGAATTTCAGAGCGCTCTTAAAAACATCTGTGAGACGAGAGCGTCGGCAGAGAGTCGGTTTTTAAATGAGCCGTTAGACAAACACTGAACAGCTGCTGCCATAAAGCAACCAGAGCTGAGACTCACAGGTGTGCAGGAAGCGAGACATGGGCCGGTTCCAGGACGTCACCACCTCCACCATGGAGCGCGGGAACTCGATGCTGAGTGGCTTGGAGACACTCAAGTCCCTGCAACGCACAAAGGTAAAGGTGCTTATTTATCACGTCAATGAAGGGAAACACACTTTGTCTTTATTCTGCACGTGCATTTCTGACCATTTGAGGTTTTCCTTCTCCTCGGTGAAGCCCGCTCCGGCCAGAGTGGCGGTCGTCTCGCTCAGATAACCGACGAAGTAATTACTGAAGTGGAACGACATGGTGTTCTCGTACGCCAGCAGCCACCTGAGGAAGAAACAGAGAGATGTTAGAGGACAATTTCAGGTTAAATTGAATTTGAAATGTATTATAATTCAACATACTTTGCCGGTGTTCCTCTGAGAAGCAACAGAACAAAGAGTAGAAGTTAATGTTAGTGATGCATTCAATTCATATCATATTCAACTTGCACCAGAAACTGCTCTCAGGTCAGAGTTAGTTGAAAGAGATCATCAGTATATGAATGCACTTCCAAATGTAATCATGCTTGTTTTTGTTGTTGCATTTCCTGCTCAGTTAAAGGTTCGATGTGTTCAATCAAAAAGGCTGGATATAAGTGTGTGTGTGTTTCTTTTTAATCCAACAAATACTCCTGTCTCTGTAGCAAAACGTCCTTTAATATCTATTGATGTAAATGACATTCAAGAATGTACTCAGATGTTTTCTGGCAGCTTTAAGTATCACCACTTTTTTAAACATGCCGAAGGTTGGTGGGTCGCCTGGTGCAGATGTGGCTGCACAGAGGGGGGGTCGTGATGCGGATACATGCAGGTAAAGGTGTTTGACGGAAGTTAAAAGCATGCATTACAGAATAGGGAACATGCATGCCAGCAAAGCCGAGTCTGGACTCTCCTTTTTACCTGATCTTCCTCCTCTTTCTGCTGTAAACAAAGCAGGTCATACAAGACATTTATTATAGGGACAGCACACCTCAAAATCAAACATATAATCCACATCGTGTTGGTGTGAGCAGCAGAGTGTTGGAGACATGTCTGCCTGCTCTCCAATATAACGGAGTTAGATCGTGGTTCCTGACCTGGAGATGATCCACAGAGCTTGTGGACAGTTTCACGAGGGAACTATTTCCTCTATCGCGCATCGATACACAAAATAAAGCGCGCATTAACTCTAGAGATTCACTCCTTTGTAGGTGTTGTTGGGTAGAAAGGAAATAGCTCCTACCTGAATCTGCTCATAAGGAGCTCTGTGGATCATCTTGAGTATCTGTGTCGAGGTTTCTGTAAAAACGTTGCCGGTATTTTTCTCGTGAAGGCAATTACCTCTCACTCTGCAACGCTCTTCAACCAAACACTGAATGCATTACAGGTAAGAGACACGATGTGTGTTTCTGTCTATTAAAGTTTTAATCAGATCCCAGAGAGGTATCAGGTATTTCCACGAGTGTATCTCTGAGTTCCTCTCACCCTCGCAGCAGCTTGTCTCCATAGAGCGGGATGAAGTACGGGAAGAGGTATGGAGCCACGCAGTTAGAGATGACCAGGCAGACCTGACTCTTCACCCAGCTCACACACACCTTAGACAGCCAGGAGAAGCTCTGAGGAGAAGGAAGAGAGAGAGAGAGAGAGAGAGAGAGAGAGAGAGAGAGATCAGAGAGTCGATGTTTTAAATAATCATCACCCTCACTTTTACAGTCTTCATTAGGGCCGAAGTTTCTCTACAGGTGTTTAAATGTGGGGTTTTTGTTCAGGTATTTTTTTAAATGCAGTTCATGGTGCTTTTGTAAGAGAGGTGTGTGCCTCTGTTACTGTGCAGCAAGTGTGAGTTCCAAAAAAGAATGTATGGCAATGAAAATGGGTTTTTTTTTCAAGACTAAACGGCAACAAATATGGATTGAAGAAGAATATTTGGTAAGATTAAAACATGCATGCTGTCTTTTTTATTCACTACATGTTGAGCTTTTTACTTTATAACTAGGAATTATTCATTATTTAAGAAATCAACACTGGAAAATAATACTGATAATAGTTTAATACTTGTAATATCAGTGTAGCTGAATAAATATTATAAAACAGCAGAAATATTGGCTTTAAACACAAAAGATAGACAGAAATGTTGATGATCATTTCAAAGTTATTCAATCTACTTGGAACATCCGATACTAATAATACAGATACTTAAACAAAAAAATAAATAATAATAATGCTAATTTAGAAAAGGAAAAAACATTTAAATATAAAAAATAATAATGTGAAAGTAATAATAATAATAATAATAATAATAATAATAATAATAATAATAATAATAAATAAATAAAAATAATAATAAAGTAATAATAATAATAAAAATAATTTAGAAAAATAATGATTTAAAAATAATATATAATAATAATACAAATAATAATGATTTAGGAAAAACAATTATAATAATAAAATTATAATAATAAAATTATAATAATAAAATTATAATAATAATAATTTTGAAAAAATAAAACAATGATAATAATAACAATAATGTCTGTAACCCACTCACCAGCCTCCGCCCCTCCAGAGCCTCTCTGTAGCTGTTGAAGCTGATCCAGGGGCCGAAGATGACCGTTCCCACAAAGTAAATGTACCCCATGAACTCGAGGGGCGACGGGACGCTGGCGACGACTCCTCTGTCCAGATCGAAGGCCAGAGAGATCGCCTTCATCGCCACCACCATCTGAGAGCCTGGGAGCAGCAAGAGGAGGAGTCAAGGGTTCGTTCATCATGCACAATAACTACAGCGTTGATGACAAATGATGAGCGGTGCAGTCATTTCTCCCCCCCGAGTAACCTTGAGATCTTAAAGAATAAAAAGACGGAGAAGTGTTGATGAATCAAAGAAACTGAAGGCCGCACACAACTACAAACAAGGTCTCATTTATCCAGTCTGATGTTTACTACTTCACTCAAACAGGACTTTAAAAGCATTACTAAATAATAAATAATCAACCTGCAGAGTAGCACAGGCGTAACACTGTTTCAAAGGAAGTGATATGAATAGTATTTATCTTTTCAAAAGGCATGTTTGGGAGCAGGTGAGCATCCAACTGTCAAAATGAATAGATTTTCTGTTCTCAATTTTCTTCAATTCAACATAGATGTTCTCCATGTTTAGAGTCTTTGTTCACTATGAATGCATGCAAGAAAAGAAAGGTGCATTTCCTCAAGAATTCAAGGTAACAAGGGCTGAGTAAAAGGTATAACAGTTGCATTAAGCCGGAGACATCCCTGTCCTACCTCTCATCTTGTGCCAGTTGGTGGTGTCCATCATGTGCAGCTCTCTGATGAAAACACAGAAAAACAGCTTCAGTTTTAAAGTGTTTCTCTCCACAGATTCATCTTCCCTGCAACACTGGTCTTAAATCTTAGACGTGATGTGACGCAGCTCTCACCCCAGCAGCAGGTAGATGAGCACGGTGATGGAGAGGAAGGTGCCTCTCATGGTGGAGTGTCTGCAGAGGAAGAGGAAGAGGTAGCAGAGCAGGCTGAGCAGCACCACCCAGATCATGTGCAGCTCGAAGAACAGGTAGAGGGTGTAGAAACCTCCGGCTACGGTGCCCAGGTGCTTCAGGAAGGACGGGAGGCCTGAGGTTCAGAGGGAAAGAAAGCGCAGCTTCACTCAATAAACAAATGTCCGGGTTTTTATTCAGTCCGTCAGAAGTCACTTTGATTACGGGGTGTTTGTGTGCATGTAACATTTTATGTTTACACGTAGGCTCGCAATCTCAGTTCGTACAACAAACTCTTTCCTTACTTCAAAAAAACTAAAGGTGCCACCTTGGACCAGCCAGCCTTGGTCACATGTTCTGAGCCTGTCCCGCCCTTGAGTCATTCTGGAAGGATGTCTTTGACTCTCTTTCGGACCTCACATCTGCCAACATTTGTCCCTCCCCATTAGTTGCCATATTTGGTGTCTTACCTGTTGACCTTTTACTACCTTCCTACTTTTGTGTTCTTGTGGCCTTTCTCACACTCCTAGCAAGACGGGTCATATTGTTACATAGAAAGAATTCCAACCCACCATCCCACACTCAGTGGATAAGGGATGCTCTCCATTTTATGTCACTGGAAAAAGTTCAATACACTGCGTGGGTCTCTTAATACATTCTCTAAAGTCTGGGAGCCTTTCTTAAATCATGTCAGGTCTCTCCGACTGGATACTGCCACCATTGACTAACCATGCCAGTGCGCCAGTGATGCACACCTACACGCCGACCTACCCGCACCACCTAATCTGTAGCCCGCATTAGTAGCTTGCAGCAGCTTTGCTTGAATTGTATTTCGTAGTTAGTGTAGCCATTAACTTTGCTTTGCTTTTTCTGTTGGGATTGGGAGTGAGGGGGTGGTCCTTTGTATCCTCACCTGGTTTGACTGTGAACATTGTTACCCTCTTAATATCCTTGCTTGTGAGGACTACTGTACACTGTATTGAAATTTCCACAAATAAATCATACAAAAAAACAAAAGAAAATAACTAAAGGAAACTGTCTCTTTAAGCTGCTAGGGAAACACATCCCTGGAGAAGATGTCCTGCAACCTCGTAGATTCCTTTTAAAAATCTCTTCTTTTAAACATGTTTTTGCATTAACTGGAATATAAAGCACTTGCATCTATTCTTTGCAGGCACGTGCACAGATAGACCTCAAAGGGGGCCTGAATTAGAAAAGTGTCCTTAAATCAGTACCTTCCCTGTAACGGAGGTGACAAAGGCTTCATCTCCTGAATTTGCCCATGGTTGTAAAGAGTATTCAACACTCAATGTGCGATCCCAGGCCTGATTCAAGTTATTATTAGCTATACTGTGAGACTGAAGCACAGACTGAGTCTCACCCAGCATCCAGAGCAGGCGGCAGAGCAGACAGATGAGCAGCAGCTGCCACACCTGCTCCAGGCCCTGCTGAGCCGTGGGCAGCAGGCAGCCCTGGAACAGCTCCTGGAAAAACTTCTGCCGGCTGAACGCTCCCATCGCTGGACCTACGGAGCAGAGGGGAGAAGGAAGCCATGTTTCAGTGCAACACAGAGATGTATCACCAGGGTCAGCATATATTTAATGCATCAGCACAACATACTGTATGTATGCTGCTCTAGAGTAAGGCTGCAACCAAGCATTGTTTTCATTGTCACCCAATTGTTTGCTTAATAAACTGTCAGGAAAATAGTAGAAGGTCCAAGGTGACCACTTTAGTATTTACAAAACAAGCCGGAAATATCCAAATTTGTCTACAAGTATTGCATGGAAAATGTACTTTAATACGACCAATTCATCATCCAAATAGTTGCCAATCATTTTTCCAATTAAAGTTACCATAATTGATAAGTCAACTAATCAATAAAGCTAACTTACCATTAAATTGTGGTTATTAAATATCAAGAAAAATAGTAAAAGGTCCAAGAGTCTTGTTTTGTCAGTCAAAAAGCCAAACATATCCACTTTATTATAAAATAAAACATAGCAAAGCAGCAAATCTCAATATTACAGAGTCTGAAACCAGATTTTCTGCAATCTCTGCATAAAAAATGAATTTTTAACCATCAATTCCTCCACAAATCGTTGCAGCTCTTCCTTTTAGCACACATAAGCTATGACAGTCACTCACTGTCAACAGACACAGAACTTCAAATCCCAGCATGCACTGCACCTCACTACAAATCTGTGCAAATCCATGCAATGTCTGTCAAAGTTTTTGCTTGAATGCGTGAAATATCTCTGCTCTCTGATATTGCTCAACATATCAGAATGCATACATTGATTCTGCAGCAAATGCATCAAACTGGAAGGGTTTTAAAATATCTTAGATATGCACACTGTAGCCCAGAACCATGCTGAATTATTGAGCAGTGTTTTATTGTATTGAGGACTTATTTACAGTGCATTGAGGAGTAGTAGGCATGCTCTCTCCGCAATGCAGTCGGCCAAGGTGAAGAGATGCCTCACAGCTGCAACACAACCGCTGCAACATGCTTATTATATCCAGCCATCAGCAGACAGAAAAGCATCTTGTGTTCTTAACCTTGCTTCCCCTCGCCTGCAGGAGGGTTTACAGTCCAGCTATCAGCTATAAAGCGGGTCTCCCCTGCCCCCCACAGCAGATAATCGTGCCCCCCGCCTCCCGGGTATGTCAGTTCTTTCACCCGGTTTAAACTCACCTTTTTCGGCAGCAGCTGCAGCTTCCTCCCCGTGGTTCTACCCTCTCTCGTCCCGGTTCAGCTCGCCGTGTTTAAATCACTCGGTCCGGATGCTGCTTCTCTTCTGGAGGACTCCCATTGTCACAGCATCAGCACCACTGGACTGTCCGCTGGAGGAAACCCGGGCGGAGACGCGTCAACCAATCAGCTGCTTCGGTGCGAACTCGTCAGCCAATCACCGCTCGGGTTGGGTTTGAGTGACAGCAGAGCGGCCAATCAGAAGCCTCGTTTGCTATGTTCGGTGCTTTTTGACCAATGGGATGTGTACAGCGTGCAGATGGAGTCAGAGGACCAGCATCTGGCTCAGAGATCTGCTACAAGAGGTTTCTGGAGGTGAACTGTGGGTATGACTAATAAAAAACATGCACTTAACCTGCTTTTCTTTTGGGAACTATTGCAGAAGAACTGAAAACAATTGTGTATATTGAACAATATGTACCCAGGATGAGCAAAACGTGTTCTGTAGCAATGTGACTGTGTATCATGCATAAGATAGGAATGTAATTGTATTCAAATATTTGCATTTCTGTGTTCAGTCAGTTAAATGCTAATTGTAGTCTAGTTTGTTTTTGTATCATGCAAAGTCTGCAGTTTAAATGTTGATACATCATTCAGATCAAGGTGCTCCAGGGGTAGATTTATCACAATCTGGCATCACAAATATTTTAAAAGCCTTGCAACTGATCCATTGAGAGACCATTAACAAAGCTTACTCAACATGCATAAACAACGGATAAAGTGGCCTCCTTTTTATTCAAAACCTGTTAGAAAATACAACACAAATAACAGCACAGATGGAGATACAGTATGTGCAATAGGACACTCACATAAGCTACATAAAGCTTGACACTAGAGCTCAGACACCATGCTTTTGAAATGAAAGACCAGAAATAGTCATTTTAGAATGCACAAACATAAGCATTTGTTTTTCAGCAGAGTTTTACTTATGCACCGTGCTGTGGTAGAAGTAAAAGCACTCTGTGGGAACTGCAAGCAGGCAGAACCTCCGCCAAATGAAGGCACCTTATTGTTATTGTACTGTTCTTCTGCAGTGGGAGTGTGCGGCAGCTGGCAGGGAGCTGACCGCTGTAATGCTTTATGACACATGGATAAAGAGGTCAGACCAAGACGAGGAGAAAGACAGTTTTGGGTCGACTTAACAATCTCTCCGGCGCCTGCATCTGGAGGAATCTGAAGAGACTCTGAACCACAGGAACATCCAGCCCTGAAATGCTTTTTCAGCGAGGAGAGCAGTCGGACGGACACGGTGTTGTTTGGATGTTGTTGTTTGGTTTTAATGTCAGTGTTACAAGGCAAGCAATGCTATGACGGGGGTCACAGCATGCGGCAAAGAGAAATTGAAACATAAACAAAGACCAGATAATCAGAGGTGAAAAGTTGGTGTCAGCATCTGATTTGAAGGCTCTACCGTTCAGTCGATGAGTGGTGCATGTCCAGTGACATGAACACAGCTGAAGATGCTCTCCCTCAAACACCACCCTGCTTTGTGCCACTTTCAGATTTCACTCCACACAAGCATGTGCTTCTTGTGTGGAGTGAATACAACTTGATACAAACTGGGATGCATAGATTTAGTTTGTATCACTCTTTTTAGATCTGACCAAAAGCTATTTGTTTTTGTTCTTACATTAAAGTCAGAACTTTGACCCTTTTTCCAGAATTCTTGGCAAAACTTGTCAGTTTTTTTCTATCAAAATGTTTACAAAAAAAACATTTAGGAACTTTTTCTCCCATTTTATTTTGGACTTGTTTCTAAAATGTTTTTTTTTATTCTTAGAAAAAAAGTCACTTTTTCCCTTAATTTTTTTTAACTTTTTTTCCTTTCCAAGAAAAAACAATTTAATAGACTTTTTCTTAAAATTCTTAGAAAAAACATTCAGAACTTTTCTCCAGAATTCTTATAAAAATTAGGTTTTTTTAATGTTTTCTCCAAATGTTTCACCTTGGCCTCGAAATTCCAACTCAGGCCAGAATTTTTTTCCTCACAAGAGATAGAGAACATGTGATTTGCAAAACACTACAGATGAGGATCTGACTTTAAACAAATGTGAAAGCAGGTAATCATCCGTTATTGATTGGAATAAATCCATATGAAGCATCCCTTAATGCCTCAGTAAACACACAGAGGAAATACAGTGGGGCAAAAAGTATTTAGTCAGTCACCAATTGTGCAAGTTCTCCCATTTAAAAAGATGAGAGAGGCCTGTAATTTTTATCATAGGTATACCTCAACTATGAGAGACAGAATGAGAAAAGAAATCCAGGAAATCACATTGTAGGATTTTTATTTCAGATGATTGTGGAAAATAAGTATTTGGTCAATAACAAAAGTTCATCTCAATACTTTGTTATATACCCTTTGTTGGCAATGACAGAGGTCAAACGTTTTCTGTAAGTCTTCACAAGGTTTCACACACTGTTGCTGGTATTTTGGCCCATTCCTCCATGCAGATCTCCTCTAAAGCAGTGATGTTTTGGGGCTGTCGCTGGGCAACACGGACTTTCAACTCCCTCCAAAGATTTTCTATGGGGTTGAGAACTGGAGACTGGCTAGGCCACTCCAGGACCTTGAAATGCTTCTTACGAAGCCACTCCTTCGTTGCCCTGGCGGTGTGTTTGGGATCATTGTCATGCTGAAAGACCCAGCCACGCTTCATCTTCAGTGCCCTTGCTGATGGAAGGAGGTTTTCACTACAATTTTGTCTCTGGTCTCCTTTGACAGCTCTTTGGTCTTGGCCATAGTGGTGTTTGGAGTAGGACTGTTTGAGGTCGTGGACGGGTGTCTTTTATACTGATAACGAGTTCAAAAAGGTGCCATTAATACAGGTAACGAGTGGAGGACAGAGGAGCCTCTTAAAGAAGAAGTTACAGGTCTGTGAGAGCCAGAAATCTTGCTTGTTTGTAGGTGACCAAATACTTATTTTACCGAGGAATTTACAATTAATTCATTAAAAATCAGTCAATGTGATTTCCTGGATTTTCTTTTCTCATTCTGTCTCTCATAGTTGAGGTATACCTATGATAACAATTACAGGCCTCTCTCATCTTTTGAAATGGGAGAACTTGCACAATTGGTGGCTGACTAAATACTTTTTTGCCCCACTGTATGTGAAACACATTTCTGGAATAAAAACAACAAACCGTATCGAAGGGGTTTCTGGTCTCAGAGGTAGATGATGCTACAGAATGATATTCAGGCTATCATTCATAGCACGGTGAATTTGCTCACAGATTAATCTGGCTTTTACAGGATCAAACCTGAGGATCCAGGTTCATTAAAGACGGGCAGAGGTGGGAGGAGACTGAGGGGCAGACCCAGGACCAGGTGGAGGCTTTATACCTCCACGCTGGCCTGGAATTGACTGGGAGGCTACACTTTATCACTGATACAGAAGGGACAGAACCAAACATACAGAACTCTTACTAAATAAAAATAGCAGCAGTATGAGATCAGAAATGTAAAACAATATCCATGAGATTTGGATAAACAGAAGACACTAAAGAGAAGTGTGCAGATACATTCAAGGTTCACAAAAATCAGAAACAAGATGCCATAAAGACAGTAACAGTAGTGGAATAAAGGAAGTCTTTGAGCTGCAGTATCAACCACACTCAATGCAATTAACAGAATGTGCTTTAGCTTAATGATACAGAGAACATGTCATGATTGAATGCTGCTTTCCAGGCAACTCAGGGCTTGAACATTTGAAAGCTTCTTCTAAAAAAAGACGGATGAAACGCCGCTCAACGTAGAAGTTCCTGCTCGTAAACTCGGGCCAATTAACTCAATGTAACTCCACGAAAAAGCAGCTGTCCTACGTCACTAAACAAGGGTGTCGTAAATGGTAAACTATGAAATGAAAGGCAGCATAAAGTCAATACGCCGGTGTTTAAAGGACTGTTTTGCATGTGACAAATCTCCTTACATTACCCTCTCTACACCAAAGGAGTGTACCTGAACCCTTTGGAGGTTCACAACTGGGAGAATCCTGACCTCCAAGAAGTGCTAATGTAAGTGTGATTATTCTGACTGATATTTCTGATATGATCTGCGATAGAGCGGTTGATTACCTCGACATAATCGACCTCTTTCCCTTCACATTAATTTGATTATTTATGAATGATATGTGGAGCCAGGACGTCTCTGCTTCAATGTAGAAATGATTTGTGGATGCTATTTTGTGATTTCAATCGATTTTACTTGAAGTGTTCTACCTCTGATTTGTCTGGAAAGCAGCAGGAGTTGAGGGGAGATTTCCAACATTACAAATGCATACAAATGTTTGACTCTTTGCAATTAAGCAAAGAACAGTCGTCAGTCGGTGTTTGTTTTTAAAGTTCCTGCACAGATTTACATCAGATCGCAAACTCCATGTCGTAGGCGGTTCGTTCTTTCTTAATGTTCTCAACGCTGATCACTGCGGGAAGAACCAGAGGCAGCTCCCGCGGTTCCTCCTTCACTATTTTCTTCTTTACCGGCATCGGCTTGCTCAACATGTAGTCGTAATTTCTGTCCACCTGCAGGAGCGCCGAGGTGAGGAAGCGTGGGGAGAAGAGCTGCATGGAGGGAGGGAGCACAGGAGGCGGGGGAGGAGGCTTGATAAAAGTCTGAGGATAGCCGCACAGGTGTGGCTCCAACCTGGTGACAGGCGGGGGGGTTAACGGCAACGGTTGAGGGATGAGCCTCAGAGGGAGTTTTGGTAGGCTAACCGGAGGGACGGCCTCCTCTTTCACAGACATCAAATCTGTTTCCGGCTCAGCGGCGGGGGAGTCCTCTTCACACACGGGAGCAGACTCGGCCACCAACAGGGTGACGGGCTGGGCGTGGCGTCCGCAGTACATTGCGCCGCACTCTTGGCACTTCCGATCGTCTCTGACGTGCTGCAGTTTGTGGCGCTTCAGGTTTTGGCTCGTGGCGAACGCTCGGTCGCACATGTTGCACGGGAACGACGGCTCACACCGGTGCTCGGAGAAAAGAGCTCGACCCGGGAAGATCTTTCCACACGACTCGCAGACAAAGGAGGCGCTCTCTTCCCTTTCCTCTTCTTGATTTTCTTCTTCTTCTTTTTCTTCTTCTTCTTCATTTTCCTCTTCTTCTTCTTCTTCTGCTACTTGTTCTTCATGCAGCTTCTTGTGCCTCATCAGCTGTGGTTCATTAGTGAAGTTCTGATCGCACTGCTCACACTTAAACACCCCGGCTGGCAGGAACACGCGCTTCAGGAGCACGATGGGAATTATTTTTGGTTTTAGGACGCCCCTTGGAGCTTTGAATGGTGCTGCTGTTTTGTTTGGGCTTGATGTGGTTTCAGTTTCAGCCTCTTCAGTCAATGATTCCTAAAAAACACAGAAGACGATGCTTGTATGGCTTCTTAAACAACAGAGTTCTGCAGATTTCAGATTTGCAAAGTTACTTTAAGACTAAGACAAGAACAATATAAATGCAAGTAAGACATTCTTTAACTACCGTACTGCCAAAACATGTATACATGATAGAGTTGAGAGGCATGTCGTTTCAGTAAATGTCCCCTACATGATTAATGAGGATCTGACATTATAAACATTATGAAATTGATCTTTATGATTGTCATTTTAACTCTAGGAACCAGGAAAATAGAAGGACTTTGTATCAGATAGGACACTGGTGGAAAACGCTGCATAAAAACAACTCAAAATAAGACATAGTTTATTCTGAACCCATAAAATGAACGCAGAAGGATGGCAGTACCTCTTGCAGAGCTGGTGACTTTCGCATTTCCTCAAACAGATCTGAAGACTGCAGGTCCTCAGGAGAGTCAGATCGAGGGGAAGTTGTTTCTTCTTCTGTTGTCTTTTCTGCCACAGGGTGCAGCCTCTTTCTACTTGTGTAAGCCCTTTCAAAAAATGAGAAAACTGTTTCATCTGAACACGCGATGAATGTCTCACTTCATATCTATCGTGGAGTATAGGAGAACTTCACACTTTTTAAAGCCATGAGTGTGTTTCTGCACTGCATAATTATCCATAAACAGCTTATTGAGCAACTGTTGACACAATCTGTGATAAGACATAAGCACATTTATGTTTACGCTCTGTTTATTTACCTCACAGTGCAGTGTATTCACCAGCATATATACATAAATAACTGAGACTCTACTACTTTAAGACAAGCTAGCTAGATGCAAAACACCACATATCAGCGTTATAACTGTGTGTTGCAACTTCTTAAAAGAGCTTTATCTGCTTGACTAGTGTTTTAATACTCTAAAATATCATTGTATAGTCATGATATAGAAAATAAGCTAATCCTCTCATTTGAGAAGCTTAAACTGGACAATGTTTTTGTTATTTTGCACAAACGAAAGTCTGTTATTTGGGAAATTCACAACAGAAAGGACATATATCACTACACGCCTTCAACTCATACGGTATAAATGGTTGAAGCGGACATTTGTGACCCCGGTGGATTCAAACCAGAGGCACAGAATCTAGGGCAGCATTGTCTCGCTGTATTTGGCATTGCAGAAATACTACGGTGTTCTGGGAAGAGAAGAAGACTTTACTGGATCCAAAGTTTGTCTGTCGGGGCATTATATCCAGACGTGCATAAATATAAACATGAGGGAACATTTATAGACCTCAGCTTGCTCTGCCCTAAATCACAGCCCGAGCTTCACTCATTGGTTGGATGTTATCAGGCCACAGATTGGAGGAGATACCCTTTATATTAAGGTCCAGACTGCATGAGTAAAGGACCTGAGATTATCTAATGGTCAAGAGGATGCATAGGTGCAGTTCCTGTGTAATTGTGTCTTTTCTTTTCATGCAAAATGTTTTCATATGATTGCTTGTGTAGTATAGATGCATGTTTGTCTTTATGTCTCTTTCTTTGTGTCACAACAAATTAAAATACACATATTGTGGGAAAAGAAACTAAATATATATCACTAGAGTATCTAAATAATAAAGTTCACTGTGTGATGAATTCCAACTTCACTTTTGTTATTTAGCTAACACTAATGTGCATCTCTTACCTCGTAACTCTTCTCTTTCTGCTCTCCTTGGTGAACACACAAGGCACAAAGTCGGGGCTGTTGTGCTCCAAGGAGGCTTCATCTGCAGAAACAGGAAAACATAGACCGTTTTTAGTCAACACGTTCCAACAGATCTACCGACATCATGAACGCAACAGTGGGCTTTTAAATCGGATAAATTCTGTCCCCAGTGTGAGACCCGTTAGTTCAGTACTGAGCCATTGTGTGTGTTTCTTACTCGAGAGGAAATGAGCGCTACACACTCTCGCGTTTGCTTTGATATCCTCTCCGTTCACTTCTCGGAGCTTTCGGAGCCATAACCGCCTCCGGTTCGCCTGAAACGGTTTGGACCCGGTCGGGATTCTGAAGAACTTGAGTGTTTTGCTGGAAGAATGTTTGTTTTCACACCCAGACACGCAGCAGACCGACATTTTTCACCTAAACAACTGTTTGGTTTCGGTAGCTTCGAAAAGCGGAAGTTTTCAACAACAACAGGAGTTACCACTTCCGTTGCCAAGATGCGCGCGCAGCCTGGCGAGAAAAAACATTTGATCTTTTAATGTTTAATAATTATTTAACAGTTTATTTATTTAATGCAAGCTTAAAATGGAACATGCTGGTATTTGTGGACTGTTTTGTGTTAATTAAAGCAAAAACAAATACAAAAAACAGCGAGGAAGAGTTTTGTTGGGTCACCACACGGAGCGTTGAGGCCCCCTGGTGGCGGGATAGGGGGATTACTGGAGTAATCAGAGGTGGGAAAAGTAATGTTGTACTTGAGTCAAAGTAGAAGTACCAGAGTGTAGGAATACTCTGTTACAAGTAAAAGTCCTGCATTCAAAATGTTACCCAAGTAAAAGTAGAAAAGTATTGAATGTATCCAAAAGGAAAAGAGGTCATTGTGCAGATTGGCCCATTTCAGAATAGAGTAGTCTGTATTTATGCACTATTTTATGGTACTTGTGCTTTAGATTTTTCTAACAACTACCTGTAGCAAAGAATAAATACAGAACAATAAAAAGAAACCTATACATGTTTTAGCATATAAAGATTCTCATAACCAGGAATAAAATTTAAAGGTTATTAAATGTATTTGATTGTTTTTTTGCATTACAATAACAATAATAATACAATGCAATAAAAAGGGCAGTGATGCAAACCAAACTGGTTTTTATGGGAACATTTCTGCACTAAAATCATTTTATAGATCATCTAAACACACAAATTCCTTTTAACTACAATGTAGATTTAACCAGAGGTGCTTTATATGTTCAGTTCAAATAGAAAAACAACAGTGTGTGTGTGTGTGTGTGTGTGTGTGTGTGTGTGTGTGTGTGTGTGTGTGTGTGTGTGTGTGTGTGTGTGTGTGTGTGTGTGTGTGTGTGTGTGTGTGTGTGTGTGTGTGTGTGTGTGTGTGTGTGTGTATGTGGGCGTTTTACCATCTAATTTATGTACATGCATTATTCATTTGTGTGCACTCACAAGAAGTGAGGTGTCCTTGGTCTTGTTCAGACTTTAAATGACTATAATCAAAGCACTAAATCTGGTGCATGCTCACAAATAAAGTCTGGGGTTGCACTTTAAAACATAAAGCATTTATTTAAATATTCCCTCTGCAGAGCCGCACCTCAAACACATACTGAATCCTCCCTGAGGTGCAAAGACAAACACAGAGGTGGTGTTAATATCTCCTTTATTTTGATTCCTGAAGCAACAAAAATGCTAGCTTGTGCTTTATCTCTGCCATGAATCACCTACCTCTCTGTCTTTATATTCATATAATCCTAATACACAATTAAATTGTCCTCCAGTTTATTGTCACCCTCTTTTTACATTGACAATATTTCTTCAGTAAATCCATTTCCAGCTCTGCTTTGTGTGACAGTGATGGATACACTGCAGGCTTTGCCATTTAATGCACCAGCAATTTTACACAGAAGATGTTGAATCGTCACAGCGGTAGAAAGAGTAAAAGTGTAAGTGATAAAATGAATGATGCATATTCAAACAGCTAATGTTATTAGTCATGCATCTGCTTTCACCAGCATGGCGAGTGAAGTGTCTGGCATCTCCTACAATAAAATATCCCTTTAAGTTGAAGAACAAGGCTCAGAATATTATATCCTTCTATAGTTCACAAATCCTTTTACAGTCAAAGATCATCATCTTGATTTATACAGTAATGGCTTCTTCTCTGGTACAGGGACCGCCGCTTTGTGTATCAGGTGTGGTGCCAAAGGAAAGTGGTCTGAATACCAGATCCCTGGTGCTCTTCTGACTGGCTGAAGGATAGCGTTGCCACACTGGAAAACTAAAGGACATATCTGTAATGGACAGAAAAGATATTTACAGATGCTTGTCATAGCGTATAATATGGACCTCAGTAAGGCTCCCTCTGTCCTTGTTTTATTGTCTTGCTCTGTGTTGCTTTGATATGTTGACATGTGATTTTTACAGGCGGTGTATTTTTGGCTTCCTTTAAAACAACACCTTTAAAAACGTCTCACACTATTTCCTGAATGAAAGTCTTGTAAAATCACACAAATGTATAAATAAGATAGAAAACAGATCAGTGTTTTTGCTTCACAGGTGAATGTTTGGTAGGTTTTTTGGGAAAAGGGAAAGAAAGTAGTTATACACTGTTTTGTGTTTCAGTACTCCACCAGCAGATGTCCCTGTTGTGTAATGAGGGGAAGTTTTTCAAAATGAAAGGCTGTTTGCTGCTTCCTTTTATAAATAAAATAACTAGTTATATCTTACATTGTATTGCAATACTATTTTATAAAAGTTATACAGTATTCTATTTGAGCTTGTTTTTATTTGTAGTCTTTCGCCCTTTTCTTTTCTGCTGATTGTAATTTTGTGTTTCTGTTCCTTTTTTTGTTTTCGTAAAGCACTTGAATTTCCTTGTTGTTAAAAGGACTTATTTATAAATCAGAATATTATTTATCCTGAAGGAAGATGGGGTTTCGTGACAGTTGCATTTTAGATCTTTTAGAAATGAATAATTAATACACAAATAAAAATCATTTCAATATTTTTATACATTTCTATAAACATTTTAGTTAAAGCAAGAATGTCCAATAAAAGATCAAATAAAACAAAAATAAATACAAGTAATCAAAGTAAGGATGAGCAGCAAGAAATGAATAAAGTAAAAACACATTTGCAAACAAAAGATGTTAAATAAAATATGAAGTATAAAAAAGTAAAAAATACATAAGAAGTTAAAATAAGAATTTCAAGAAAATTAAAGAAATAAAATAAAAACTCAAACTGAATAAAAAAAAATCGAAAATATGCGAAGTGTACAAAAATATCTAAAATAAATTCAACAATATAAACAGTGTATGAGCACTGATAACACACACCTGTCTCTGGAGGCAGTGTGTTTCTTCATATCTACAAGCGTATGACCTGAAAATAAATAAATTGGCATTGCCACTGTGTCCCCTCCCTCCCTCCCTCCCTCCTCCCTCCCCTCCCCTCCTCTCAAGGTGACTCCTCCATCTGCCCCCCCTACTCGTGCCAGCGCCCCCCCCCCCCCTGCAGCACTGATCCTGGGCTGTGATCCCTCTGTTCTCCCTGCTTCTGTCACCATCTCACCTCCATGTCTCCTCAGTCTTCCTGCAGCTATTCACATCAAACACACCTCTGAGCTTTTTCCTGTGTGTGTGTGTGTGTGTGTGTGTGTGTGTGTGTGTGTGTGTGTGTGTGTGTGTGTGTGTGTGTGTGTGTGTGTGTGTGTGTGTGTGTGTGTGTGTGTGTGTGTGTGTGTGTGTGTGTGACTCATGAAAGAGGCTATTTCTACTCTTATTTTAAAGGGAAATACCGTCTGAATGTATGTTATTTATCTATTCCTGTAGTGGTTTTTATCCCATTCATGTTTTCGTCCTGTGGAGACGAGGCGTGTCTTCGGCTGCACAGCTTCCACATTTTAATTACCCTCTTCTTCACCCCTCCTCGTGTCGATTTAAGTGGAGAGATAGAGGCGGGGGGAGGGAAATAAAGAGGACACTGAGGAGAGAATATACTCGAGAAAATATAAGAAGGGTGGGGTGGGGGTGGTTGTGGCCTGTTTTTGGGTGAAGGAGGAGGAGGGAGGACAAAGTGAGGGGGAGAAACGAGCCAACCTGTCGACAAGTGGGACAATAACACAGATTCAACAGCTGACATTCACCGAGTATATTCAATTAAAATGATTCAAATATGTGCTTTTATTTTGAAATTGAAGTACATGACAGCACACACATTCTTCAAACATCCACCTTTATTTTGAAAGTGAAACAGACTCGCCAGAAAGGTTTTAAACGTCTTTTATTTGTAATTCTCACGTTCATCTTCCTAATTCAGACACATCGATCGATCATATCATTGATGGGACAAAAACGTGAAAAGATGTCCCTCTCCTGTAGCGTGTTACAGGTTTTAGTGCATGTAAATGGTCTGCAAAGGCTCAAATCCAGATGGAGTTTCTCTGCCTCAGCTGCACCGTTCTATCCTCTCCCTCTGACCTCGTCACTCTGCCATGTTGGACACTTTGCAGCCTGTCACGATGAGTGTGTTGCTTCATGGTGGACATGGCATCTGCACACTGACACTGACAAGCTCTCTGTTTACCCAGCATGCACTGCAACACACACAGGGGGGGAGGTGGGAGGGGGGGTGAGTGAGTGTTATGGCTGAGGCTCCTGCCATCACTCAGCTGTCTGGTGAAGGGTTGAGCCACTACAACACAATTACACATTCATTCCACCCTCAGAGCGGGGGAGAGAGAGAGGCTCCCCTCCCCCCTCCATCTCTACCTCTGATTCCTCCCTTTAACCCCGGGCTCTCTCTCCCATTTCACCCCTCTTTCACACTCCTTTTCTCCCACATCAGAACTACAGGAATACCCAAAGGACGGGGAGAGTGGGGAGGTAAAGGGTGGAAAACAGCGTGAAATAGAGGGAGATAGAGGTGAGGTTTCTCTGATAGGGGGGGTGAGTGGAGAGAAAGTGGATAATGGTATATTGATTTGGATGAGCCGGTGGGAGATGTGTGGGAGTGTGTGGGAGGAGGAGAGAGGACACAGACTTCTTGAAACACCTGGCGGATACCTTCAGTTTATTTCCTTCTCACACTGACGGAGAGGAAGGTCTCTGAGCAGGGCTTATGCACAAAAAACCACACATTTTAAAACCAGTTCAAAAAGTGGCGTCCCAATATGAGTTGTGTTTGTTTATAAGCGGGATGTCATTCAGAATAAAACATACATCAAGTTAATAATGCACAATTCTTTTTAGGAGGTGGTAGGAATCCTTTTGTCGATAACCGTGATATTTATCCCCAAAAAAACATAATTAAACACACAGGATCAAATGTGGTTCAACCTGTGGATTTATCTTTGTTATCTTTGTTGTAATTCTAATTAAACTTCAATCAATCAAAGTTTAATTCTAAAGCCTAATGTCACACATTTTACCTCTATCTCATTTAGAGGAGAGTACTTTCTACTTTCACTGGAGGAACATTTAGAATACTTTCACTGTGACAGAGTATTCCTACACTCTGGTACTTCTACTTTACTCAAGTACAAGATCTGAGTACTTCTACTTTACTCAAGTACAAGACCTGAGTACTTCTACTTTACTCAAGTACAAGATCTGAGTACTTCTACTTTACTCAAATACAAGATCTGAGTACTTCTACTTTACTCAAGTACAAGATCTGAGTACTTCTACTTTACTCAAGTACAAGATCTGAGTACTTCTACTTTACTCAAGTACAAGATCTGAGTACTTCTACTTTTACTCAAGTACAAGATCAGAGTACTTCTACTTTGACTTAGGATTCTTGTCTTTGAGCTCAGAGCTCTGAGTAATTACGTGGAATCACTGGGGGGGGGGGGGGGGGGGGGGGGGGGGGGGGGGGGGGGGGGGGGGGGGGGGGGGGGGGGGGGGGGGGGGGGGGTGGGGGGGGGGGGGGGGGGGGGGGGGGGGGGGGGGGGGGGTTTAATGGGATTTTGTACGTTTTTCCCTTCATAATGCATCAAGGTGGGTGTGTGGTGTGGGTGTGTGTGTGTGTGTGTGTGTGTGTGTGTGTGTGTGTGTGTGTGTGTGTGTGTGTGTGTGTGTGTGTGTGTGTGTGTGTGAAGTACATTGCTGGGTGAATGAAATCCTCTTTATTGATCCGGAGGAAAAACTGTGTGGGAATAAAATCCCAGCCGGAGACGTCCCACAGACACACGATTTATAACTCAGATCTGATTTAGTGCATTGATTGAATTCATTCAATCAGCTCTCACTGAACCTTTGTGGCTGATTCAGTTTCATTAATATCTGATTAACATGAAATGAAATGAAATTAGAAATGTGCTCTGGTGGTTTGGTGCAAAGGCAAGAAACATAAATACAGAATATAAACAATGGCAGTATTTCTTTTTGAACATACTGTCAGATACTGTTTCTGTGATGCAGCTGTGAAATGTGCAACAACTAGAAGGCAACATCTGGATCGGAACAGGTAATACAATTCATTCGTGCCTTGAGCCTGCAACCTCTCTAATGACCAGCAGGGGGCGATTCGACCGGTTCAAGAAGCCCGATTGTGTAGAAGTCTAGGAGAAAATGTCCCTGCTTCTCATTTGATGTTTTACCTCAGTAAACACTGTTTTAATCTTTAGTTTAAAGTCAACACTAAACTCTAGATCC
Source organism: Eleginops maclovinus (assembly GCF_036324505.1). Taxonomy (NCBI): domain Eukaryota; kingdom Metazoa; phylum Chordata; class Actinopteri; order Perciformes; family Eleginopidae; genus Eleginops; species Eleginops maclovinus. The sequence goes on along the minus strand of NC_086349.1, from coordinate 25,866,238 downwards.
TTTTTGTGTCTTCACTTGCATATATTCGTAATATCTACGTCTGTTTACAGTCCAAATATTTATAATTACAAAAGCAGGTATTTTTTACTCCAGTGTTCAATATTTAACGTTATATTCTATTGCAGTCTATTTTACAGGTAAAACTGTAATCTACCTGCACCAGTGTGTACTATTTTACTAAGTATTTTGTATAGTTCATTATTGGAGGAGCCTGGGACTTCAGGATTTCATTGTCAAAAGCTTGAATTTGTTTTGTAAATATTGGTCAAATGGACAATAAACAACATATATTGTTCACATTTTGAAAGACATTTTGTTCTGTGGCTTCATGAACGTTACCTTAAGTAGCTAAAAGATAGTGTTTAACTGAAGTTTGTTCCAGCCTCTGATGTCAATTCTCACCCAAAACAAACAAGATGGTGGTTGCCAAAATGTCAAACTTTAGGCCTTGAAGGTAGTCAACAAGTAAAGGGTGACGTCCAGAGGACCACACCTTGTGTTTGCTCTTGAATGCATGCAAAGGTGGGGGGTGGAGTAAAGTGTAGAGGATGAAGACTCCATAAAGTGGTCTCTACATTAGCACTCAAATTCAATCCCTTTCTAAGCCTTCCTCTTCCCCTACGGTATGGCAGTAATCACTTTTCCCTTTGGAAGGTAAACAAAAACGCCCACTGCACTATGTTCGGTGTTTCCTTTGTTTCTCGACCTGCTGCTTCCCTTCTCCTCCTCCACCCAGATTTCTCTCATGCTCTTCTCTTCACCTTCACTGCCTCCTGTTACTGTCTCCATTTTCTCCTGTTGCCCATTTCTTTTTCATTTCACAATTTTCTATGGACCTGGGTCCTTACCAAGGAAGCACAGACTAACATCTGGCTTCGTCTTTAATTGGAAAGGTTATAATTGGCATTTGCTTTGTGACAAATGACTCTGTAGTAGTCACACAGATTAATTGGCTGCAGCTCAGCACTGATGGGAACATGTGACCAGGAGTGTTTGCCTCTTGGACGTGATAAGCTAAGGGGCTGGACATCTCTAAGCAGGTTGTCCAATCACAACAGAGCCGGCCAGCTGACCAATCACAACAGACTGGGCTCTGGTTTCAGACAGAGGGTGAAAAGAGCTGCTGCAGCACAGGCAGTATGAGAAACATAAAGAGCTTTCTGAACGTTAAAGCATGGAGACATGTCCCAGGAGAGACACTACATACTGATATACACCTGAACATCAGCAGGAGAGGACTCTTTAAAGTAGAGACTCTACATACTGATATACACCCGAACATCAGCAGGAGAGGACTCTTTAAAGTAGAGACACTACATACTGATATACACCTGAACATCAGCAGGAGAGGACTCTTTAAAGTAGAGACTCTACATACTGATATACACCTGAACATCAGCAGGAGAGGACTCTTTAAAGTAGAGACACTACATACTGATATACACCTGAACATCAGCAGGAGAGGACTCTTTAAAGTAGAGACGCTACATACTGATATACACCTGAACATCAGCAGGAGAGGACTCTTTAAAGTAGAGACACTACATACTGATATACACCTGAACATCAGCAGGAGAGGACTCTTTAAAGTAGAGACACTACATACTGATATACACCTGAACATCAGCAGGAGAGGACTCTTTAAAGTAGAGACTCTACATACTAATATACACCTGAACATCAACAGGAGAGGACTCTTTAAAGTAGAGACTCTACATACTGATATACACCTGAACATCAGCAGGAGAGGACTCTTTAAAGTAGAGACACTACATACTGATATACACCTGAACATCAGCAGGAGAGGACTCTTTAAAGTAGAGACTCTACATACTGATATACACCTGAACATCAGCAGGAGAGGACTCTTTAAAGTAGAGACTCTACATACTGATATACACCTGAAATTGAGCAGACTATGTCCTCTTAAAATCAGCCAAAAACATCTGCATTTGATATTTTTTCCAAATCGTTCCACCATACGTGAGTCCTGTTTGTCAAAGGCAAACCCCCCCTCCTTTACTTCACTCCTTTCATCCCCTTTACCTCCCCTCTGCGCCCCCCGCCCTGGTCTGTGTTAAGCCTGCTGTGGCTCTCCAGCAGAGCGAGAGGAGGATTGGGAATAAAGCGTACAGAGTTGTGATGAGTGAAGATTTGAGAACAGTGATGGGCTGTCACACGGGAATGACCCCCCCCGTCTGTCCCTGCACAATCTCCCAGCGCTGTGAAAAGCCATTAATTTGTGCAGTAGGACTTACATGTCCCACATGCCAGTCCGCCTCTTATGATAGACAGTTAATTTTAATTCTTTATAGTGCTCGACAAATCTCAAGTGTGCCGCCTGGTTTCTGCGTCTCTCCTCTCGCCTTTCATGAAGTATAAGCCGTGTTATTTACATGGTGTTACAACATCGCCATTTTTTGGAGGGGCTGGAGCTCTTTTTGAAACATGATGTTTGAAGTCTAAATCCTCCCCGCATGGGTTCCACTTTCTGGCATTTGTAAGTCTGCTTTATAAAGGAAAGTATTTCAGGGATCAAGATTCTTTTATTTTTTTAGCAAGAAAGCCCTGAGAACAAAAGATCTGGAGATGAGTCAGACACAAAGAAAATCACAACCAACCAGACTAGTATTATTTCAAATATTAATAAATCAACTTGTAGGTCTATCAGTGGAGTGTGCACATGTATTTTGATGTGTAGTTAATTCAGGTATTTGGGTGCATACTGTAGATGTGGAAAACGGAAATCATAAGCTACATTATATAATCAATAGCAGAGGGCCTAAAGAGGACTCTTGTGGGACGCCTTATTCAACCATTTGGTGACTTTTAAAGAGTCCTCTCCTGCTGATGTTCAGGTGTATATCAGTATGTAGAGTCTCTACTTTAAAGAGTCCTCTCCTGCTGATGTTCAGGTGTATATCAGTATGTAGTGTCTCTACTTTAAAGAGTCCTCTCCTGCTGATGTTCAGGTGTATATCAGTATGTAGAGTCTCTACTTTAAAGAGTCCTCTCCTGCTGATGTTCAGGTGTATATCAGTATGTAGAGTCTCTACTTTAAAGAGTCCTCTCCTGCTGATGTTCAGGTGTATATCAGTATGTAGAGTCTCTACTTTAAAGAGTCCTCTCCTGCTGATGTTCAGGTTTAGGATGATTCTGTCAGAGCTAATCTGTAAGCAGCACAGCGTATCCTCTTAATGGACATCAGGGTTGGTTCCTGTCTTCAGTCTATCTCCCCGTGTAGTTGATTAACAAGTCCATGCCCCTGCTCTCCAAACCTTCCTCCACTATACGATTAGACTCAGGTACCTTACACAAAGCCTCCCCGCCTCTCTCTGGCCTTTCCTTTTTCTCCCCACTCTTTCATTTGTCCGTCTCTCCACAGTCTAAGTCTCTGACTCAGTGCCGCTTAAAGGCCGCCGGCCCTCATCGTCTTCCCCCATGAAATCACTTTCATGCGGACTTCTGCAGAATGTGAATGAAGCTGCTGCTCAAGGGCTGTTCTTCTGCTACCTGTCACTCATATCCCTCACTATGATATGGCAATCACGTCAACTGCACACACACATATTTGGGGCTGTAGCAGCAGTGTATTATGGAGTTGCAGTCTTTCCCTCGGAGCGGTAAATAAATAATGAGGACGCTGTTAAAATTCTGCCAGTACTTCTCTGCCTCCCTGCTCAGTGTGTCTCTGAAGAGGAGGAAGACTGAGGTGATTTTCTTACAGATTTTTACTCCTTTTTTGCTTTACGCTCTCTCCAGCTCCACTCCTTTCCCTTTTCTACTCCCAACTCTTTCTCCTTCCTCTTACCCCTCATGTATACGTAATATTCTCCATTTACATTATCGCGACACAAAAGCTTCCCCCGTGTAAATTGGCAACTTGCAGGAATATTTCATGTAGACGTGAAGGTTTTTCCGCTTCTGCATTTGTGCTCATCACTCATGCATGGTTTGTGGAGGTAATGCCAGACCAAAGGTAGAGTTCAGTGCAGGACTAAAAGGGCGGCATGCTCCAGACTACCTGCAGGAAGGAGCGGGGAGCAACGTGAAATGACAGGCGCTGGTATTTCAGCAGGAAACAGATCATGACACTGGCAGATGTGTCTTTTTGAATGTGAGGAACTCTTACTTTCTTCTGTCTTGTGAAGCCGGGCGGTTGATGTTTCAGAGTGTTTTCCTCCTCATGACACGGTGACCTTTTGTGTCTGCGATGGAGATCTAAAGCAGACAGATTAGTGGCTGCGTGATGCAAGAGTGGAGTGCATCAGATAACAAGAAAAGAGCCTCTGTGTGTGTGTGTGTGTGTGTGTGCGTGTGCGTGTGCGTGTGCGTGTGCGTGTGTGTGTGTGTGTGTGTGTGTGTGACTGTAAGTATGTGCGGTGCATGCAGTATGAGCAGCTCTGCAGCATCCCGCGATAAGGTAAATATGTGTAAGCCTGCTAAAGGAAGAGCACACATGAATTTCAAACAGCAAATATCAAAAGACACGAGGTTAAAAATGTGTGTGTGAGGGAAAGTGAGCTGCATACACACACACACTGAAGCCTCCTTCACTAAACACTGTAAATATCAGGTACCGGTAGTGATTTGCACTAAATGTATTCACATTTCTGTCCCTCTTCTTTAACATTTCATCAGGTAATGCAGATATAAGAATCATTATACGTACTTTTACCTGAGTGTCATGTAACACACTGCATCACCTGCTAGCTAAAATGGACTAATGCCTGTGGTGATAGATGATGCTTACTTATTTAATCCTACTTTACTGTTAATAACTAAAAAGTAACTCAGCTGGGTTTTATTCACTGACTGCATTGATGCTGTTCTGCATCCTACAGCAGGAAGAAGTTAATCACGGCAAGCATTGTGGTTTCATCAACGGCTATCCCAACTGAAATCTGGAGAAGGCCATATAGGATGAAATCGAAGAGACGAAAGAGGAGAGCTGGGTCCAGATTCATGGAGTGAAGAAGCTGAGTCTCCTCCCTCTCATCATGGGAAACGTAAGATCAGTAGCTAATGAAATGGACGAGCTAATAGTCAGGCTGGAGTGTAGTCTAACGTGCTTCACGGAAACATGGCTGCAGCAGGATTCAACTGACAACGTTTCCTGATATCTTCCGGACTGTTTGGGCAGAGAAAGACTGCACAGATTATTTTTATTGCACATTTTTACTTTACATTTGTATTCTTATATGATGCAACAAAACCCCATTTCCACCGGGGATTAGAAAAGTATCTTTGATTGATTGATTGAAATGTTCTTCACGGACAGACGGCATGTGTGAAAGGGACTTGAAGTTGTCCCTTATTTCCTTTCAGCTGATAAATGACTCAGAGATTGTAAGCACACAAAGAAGGAAATGGGAAACTGACAGGTAGGGAATGACTCCCCATTTAAAGGTCAACAGGTTCTTTGCTGCAGTAAATCCTGAAAAGCCTTTTTTTAAATTGAATTTAGATTCACCTCACTCACAAATATCTCACAGCTACTTAAAATGAAATGCCTCCATATGCCCTCCTCAGCAGGTCATTCTGATTACTGCAGAAAACTATTGTCCTCCCCTCCCTCCCTCCCCTCCTCGTCCCAGCCTCGCCGCCACTCTCCCACTCACTCATTTGCATTTCCTCTCCTGGCTCTCTTCCCTATCTTTCAGTTTATCCCGTCACACCTGTTTCTCCCTTGTTTCTCCCCACAGTGTTTCTTCCTCTCGCTCGTGGCGCTGCAGAGCCTCATCTGGATGCACAGCCACTCACCAGCTAACTGCTTTGGGGGCGTTTTCTTTTTTTTGCTGCTATGCAAAGGTGCAATGATGCTTTTCTCTCTTTCTAAAACCCTCTCATAACAACCTCAAGGTGCCACATAATTGCTGATAAGACGAATTCCCTGCAATGCATTACTTTGATATTTCATGCACTTTAACGTGGCTTTTTCTGGGTGCTGTCCTGCTCACACAGCATTCACAGTGCAGACAAGCAGAGAGGGAGAGGAGGGAGTGAGGAGGAAGGGGAGGAGGAGGAGAAGGAGGGTAGCAAATGAGGTGTGGGTAAAAATGATGGGGGGGGGGGACGAGGAGCCCAACCCTGGAAACAGAGAGAGGGAGACACAGAAAGAGAGAGGGAGATGATAGTGTGAAACCCATGCAGCTTTAGTGCAGCGTCCAGATCAGCAGGATCCTCCACCGCTGGGGAACAACCGCCTTTTGTGTGTCCCCCACCTCCCCCCTCCACCCCCTGCTGCAGAAGGGGAGTGCATTTACCATCGCGCCCAAGGGGAGAAGCCAAGAAGTGTCCTCCAATCAGCCCTCAGTGGCTCCTCTCATCCTGTGGGGCTGCTGATGGTGATTTATCTCTGACCTGAGACAAGCAGCGCTGCACTCCTATCCCCACCTGGAAGGAATACTCCACCATGGGTTTCATTTCTTTTCTCCAGCACAGACACTCTCCTGTGGATATTTCAAGTAGACTGACCAGAGGACAAAAGGAGGATTAAAAGAAATGGACTCGCCATCGTTGCATTTCTCTTCCTGCTGCAGACTGAAGACGGACTAACTTTTGTGAATGTATGTGCGCCACAAGAGAGGCATCATCTCCCCCTGAAAGCATGGCAGGAAAGCGGATGATTGTAGAGACTCCTGTGCTATAACCATGTAGGACTGATAAAGGTGTAAAGGGGATGGAGACACACCTGCCTGCTGAGCACGTCTGACACCTCCATGGTCGTCTGAAGTTACCCAGCTTCTCACTGAGCGGAGATATCTTCCTGTGTGCATATACCTGAGGGTTTAAGAGTGTGTCTGGAGCCAGAGTTTGGGATTACACTGCCTCTGGATACAGGTGTAGTGGAGCTTTGAATGAGGATTAGCAGCTGTAACACCTCGGGGCGATGGACCTTTCAGACAAAACGCTTAAGTTTCCTGTGAGGATTAAAGACGAGGGTTTAGCCAACGTGATGAGACGCAGAGGACGAGGAAGGGGACAGGGAGAAACATGAGGAAGTTATATTCAGTCAGTTCTGAGGAGAGGCTATAGACAAGCACTGGTTAAATGTGTTTGCAAAGAAACAGCCTGAATAAATGAAAGGCAAACATTGACAGTGAGTGAGTTTCCCAAATAACCCAGCATTCACAAAATCCACTTGAACCTTGAATGTGTTTTATATTGATTCCTGGATAGTGTCTTGTCTGATCCCTGCTTAAAAAGTCACTAATTTAATTATAATCCGTCATTGGGGTGTCACCCTAAAGCAGTCGCAGAGTGCTGAGTGTGCTGGAGTGAAGAGGATCAATGCTCTGTAGTCGTCATGATATCTGACAACAGATCAGATAGACACGGAGCTGCAGTCTGCTGGAACAGCATCACAGCCTCGACGTGTGCTATTCCCACTATTTGAAGAGATGCTGACAGTTACAGGAGATTTGGCAGCTCGCGAGCTTGTAGTCGACGTGTGCAGGAGTGCCTGATTTTTTTGTGCATGCAGCTTATCTGAGCTGCACAGCGACGGCTTAGAGATCCTGACTAATGTGCACCACTCAACCTGCCCTACATAAAAAGTTAAATTAGGAAAGACTTCTAACAATGCATTGACCGGGGAGTGGAGGACGGGCGCAGGGCTGTCAGGAGGAGAAGTTATCGCTGCAGACACACTCCTGCAGGGAGCCTGGGGAAAAAATCAGAGCAGGTCGGAGAGAAGAGGTCTGAGGAAAGTTCCTTTACAGCTGGATTGCTTGCATTTAAAGAGCAGGTGCTGTTTGCAAGTTTAGAAAAAACTCTGCTGCAAAAATCTGCTCTTTTCTGCAGATTTCAACCCTAGAAATACTGCTAAAAAACACAGGCAAGTGAACTGTATGCTCACTTTTGACAAGCATTGAATTGTCTGCCAACACAAGCAGAATCTCTTCAATGTCATGAGCACAAAACCAGCAGAAACTCGAAGCACATGAGCTTTAATAAGTATCATTTTTCCCTGCGATGGAGACAGAAACAAACACCAGGTCCTGCAGCTCCACATGTGAGGTTCCTCTGGATTATAACACTTGAATTGTGCAGGAGAGGAAGAAGAGGAAGAGGAGACAAAGACCGTATCTGCCGTCCGGGATGTGTTTCCGTGCAGAGGAGCAGTAGATAGTGAACTGCGAGCCTGCGGATGAGGGTGGGGCTCTCACGCCGCCACAGACAAAGAGTCCTGCTGTGAGAGAAGTGATCATTTTGGACCTGCACACACACACACACACACACAGTCACAATGGGGTGCAACATGTGCGTGGTTCAGAAGCCTGAGGAGCAGTACAGAGTCATGTTCCAGGTGAGCTCTCCTCTCTTTCTGCTTTATTTTCATGTGTGTAAAGTTGTTTTTCTGTCTCACCTTGGCCCTCTCCCTTTATAAGTGACAATCAAAGCAGCTGCGATGGAAATGTCCTCTTCTTTCATCTGCAGAAACAAACAACAACACAATCCTATTGTTGAAACACTCATTTAACCCAGAACAACTCACCTTTTAGCTCACTGAATACCCATTTTGAATCAAAGATGAATTTAGCATCTATAACCATAACCCCATAACCCTAACCCTAACCAAACTGCTATAGGAAACAATTACAGCAACTAAAGGTTAGTTATAAATAAATCAGGACAAAACATTACGGCTTGATCATTAATTAAGTTGCAATATCAGATCTTCACGGCTGGTCCTCTGGCCCAAATTATTACAAATATTATTACAATATTTATGGAATAGAAACATAACAGCAACCATAATGTTATCAGTCAAAATGATTTAAAAGAAAGGGGGCCTTTTATGCTTTTTTGGGGTCTTCCCTTTCCTGTAGCAGACAGTACAGTAGGTGTTAGTGCATGTCAATGGTCTGCAAAAGCTAAGATCCCCAAAAGTTCCTCAAAAAACTCTAAAAAGTGCAAAACAAACACAATTTATTGGTGAAAAGGCGACTGGATTAACACATATGTATTATAAACATGATGAAGTTAGCGTAGATACTGGTGTACTGGAACACCTGAGTCATCACACACACAAGATAATGGCATAACATAGCAATTAACAAAATCAATTAGGTGAATTAAAACCGTGATTGCATTAATGATGGCTGCTGGATTTCATTGCAATAAAAGCTGGAGATCATGTAACCCCTCTTGCTGAACTAATATCCCTTTAGAGTAGATTTTATTACTGATCCCGATAAGATCTGATAAAATCACTCTGTACCTGTTGAGCGAGGCTTTGGCTGCATTGCATTCTGGGAGGCTAATGCAGATACTGATGATAATTACAGGTTCACAGTGATCTGAGCGAGCAGAGTCAGAGAGAGCAGAGATAAAGAGAGTCAGACCCAGGGAGACGGAGGCTGCAGGATGGGTGGGATCCTAAAGCCGGGGGTAAAGTGTTGTATGGGAGAGAGAAAAAAGGGGGTTGCCACGGTTACAGCCTCAGCAACACCCGCCAACTGCGATCACAGACTGTGTGTGTGTGTGTGTGTGTGTGTGTGTGTGTGTGTGTGTGTGTGTGTGTGTGTGTGTGTGTGTGTGTGTGTGTGTGTGTAAGCTCATCAGGCCGTGCATGGCCTCAGGATGCTCGGTGAATCTGTGACACACACACACTGACCAAAAAAAAAAAGCCCTGTGCTCAGTGAGCAGGAAACATGCTCGGTGGTCTGCAGGGCCACATGCAGGGGATCTGTGGCTCAGCGGGCGCAGCGGGGCCCCTGCAGTGAGGAGAGGGAGCCGGGGGTTTAAGACACATCTGCTGCTAGAGGGGATGCCAAGAGAGGCTGAGTCCAAACAGAGGCAGGATGATGAGTCAGAGAGGGAAATAGATCCAGATAGGGACGACTTAAAAAAAACACTCCTCTTCCTGCAGCCTTCCTCCTGGACTTTCATTTGAACCCAAAGTACTCACCTGTAGAGGTCGGTGACTATATCATGCACGGTTTCAATGCTAAGAGAGAAAGCAGGGAGGAGGTGCTGAGTCACAGGACAGGCAGGAAATGAGTCAGAGAGGGAAATGGATCCGTATAATGAATAGACTTCAAAAACACTCCCTTATGGCTCCTATACTTGCACACACACACACACAGGAAGCATCCCTGAATAATACAATCGCTTTAGTTTAAAAACATCCGGCACTTTTGCTCACACCGATCTTGGGAGTAGACCTTCATTTCAAGCCCATCTACACACCTGTAGAGTTTCCCGACTGCATCTGTGTCACAAAATCATACAAACAATCCCAAAAACCGACACGCCCACTTGCTCGGAGCACACCAATCATCAAACTCAACCTATTTTAAAGTAGCAGCATTAGTATAAAGTAGTATAAAATGAATACACTCAGGTAAAAGATCCTCAAAATTGTATTCCACTGCTTGTCTTTAATCCCAGAAACTCTTGCAGCTTCAGTGAGACGGAGCCTCTGCACGTGGTCTGCACGGGCGTGGCGATGAGATACTGTTGCATGATTCAGAGCATGCACGGCAGTTTTCATGGTGCATGTGAAAGGTGGTTGTAGAGCATATACTGTGGTCTGCTGAGCTTGAAACGACTGTGCTGGCGGGGAGCAGAGGAGCATGAGACGCAGGTGGAGATCTGAACCAGAGCCACAGCCCCTTGGCTTTCAGAGCACACTGCAAAGAGAATTCATCCCCTGCAACCTGGAGCTCTGTTCAGCGCAGGGAGAGTACAAATGTGCTAGAGTAATCACAGAGTACATGCTCCATAACATTCAATCACGTGTAATTATGACAAACACAGAAGTTATGGCTGTGCGGATTAATCCCAAAATCAAACCAAGCTAAGTGTGGACTGCTGTGGGCGGCGTCCAATCAGGAACACAACCTTTACGTTCACATCTTTTGGTTTGGAGCGGTTTCCCTTAACCAACATGAATAATTACCTCTCAAATTAGACACAGCCTGCTGAGTCTTTATACATTAAAACACGGCATTAAACAGCTTACAGCCGCAGCAGGCCGAGAGCAGACTGTTACATTTCACTATCAACACACTCGGCTTCTCTCGCCAACGGAATGACACTCATGCATTATACATCGGGCCTCCGCTACACATACGCTGCATGCTGGTGGTTTGTGCACACACACACACACACACACACACACACACACACACACACACACACACACACACACACACACACACACACACACACACACACACACACACACACACACACACACACACACACGTTATCAATTTATCCTCTAAAAGCCCCGAGAGAAAGGCAGTTTTGCTGTAGGGCTGATGAGCTCAGTTATAGACCTGTGTGCACGTAAACCATTTAGAGCAACTTTTACATACATTTACATGACCCACACACACACACACACACACACACACGCACACACACACACACACACACACACACACACACACACACACACACACACACACACACACACACACACACACACACACACACACACACACACACACACACACACACACACACACACACACACCCCTTCAGCCACTCCCTTCTCTTCCTCTCCTCCATCACTGACTGTTGAAACGGGAGGCTGTTTCCATGGCAACAGCCGTCATTAAACAAGCCCAATGTGCTTTTCATTCACAATGTGACCCGGAGAGAAACATGCCGACGAGAGGAGCGCACGAGAATCAATGCACACCGATGACCGGCAGCTGGGGAAGTGCACGACTGCATTCCACGTGCATGAGCATTTGTGTGAGTCACGATGCAGGGGGGTAGAGAGGACATATGGTGGTGTGGAGGGGGCCCCAAGATAATTGGTTGTAATATTAATTAGGAAGTTATTTTCATGACTGTAAGAAATATGGCTTCTATAAATAGTACTCCATGCTTTCTGTGTTTCGTTCCATTGATTTATTATAACTGATGAAGGGTTAAACTCTACTTTAAAGAGTCCTCTCCTGCTGATGTTCAGGTGTATATCAGTATGTAGAGTCTCTACTTTAAAGAGTCCTCTCCTGCTGATGTTCAGGTGTATATCAGTATGTAGTGTCTCTACTTTAAAGAGTCCTCTCCTGCTGATGTTCAGGTGTATATCAGTATGTAGAGTCTCTACTTTAAAGAGTCCTCTCCTGCTGATGTTCAGGTGTATATCAGTATGTAGTGTCTCTACTTTAAAGAGTCCTCTCCTGCTGATGTTCAGGTGTATATCAGTATGTAGTGTCTCTACTTTAAAGAGTCCTCTCCTGCTGATGTTCAGGTGTATATCAGTATGTAGAGTCTCTACTTTAAAGAGTCCTCTCCTGCTGATGTTCAGGTGTATATCAGTATGTAGAGTCTCTACTTCAAAGAGTCCTCTCCTGCTGATGTTCAGGTGTATATCAGTATGTAGAGTCTCTACTTTAAAGAGTCCTCTCCTGCTGATGTTCAGGTGTATATCAGTATGTAGAGTCTCTACTTTAAATAGTCCTCTCCTGCTGATGTTCAGGTGTATATCAGTATGTAGAGTCTCTTTATGTTTCTCATACTGCCTGTGCTGCAGCACCTCTTTTCACCCTCTGTCTGAAACCAGAGCCCAGTCTGCTCTAATTGGTCAGCTGGCCGGCTCTGTTGTGATTGGTCAACCGCTCAGAGATGTCCCGCCCTTTAGCCTATCAGGTACAATGTGTTGGAGTGCTAGCCAATAGAAGCGTGAGTGTTGCAAAGTGATGTCACTGTGTTCCAGAAGTACACAGAGGAGTCCAATGGTGTGTGGGGGGAAAACACAGGGATTTTAACCTTTGCAGACCATTTACATGCACTAAAACCTATATAACACCCCACAGGAAAGGGAACCCCTCCAAAAGGCAGAATAGCTTTGTTACTGTACTAAAACCTGACATCAGATCCCATAATGTGCTCTGTTTACATTCCTCTTAATCCTGTAACCCCGGTTAATTATTACGTGACAGACTGCTACGTTTACCTTTCGGCTCGTTAGCTTCTGTATAGTCATTAGTTTTTTTCCTCAGGTGAAGCTCAGGCAGGTGTTTCATGATGTCTGGTTCTGCTCTTTCTTGCAGACCTCCAGGGGTGTGATAGACATGTTCACGAGAAGAAATAGACAGGGAGGAATGTCTCTGTTAATAGGACAGGAGTGTTTGAGAGAGTGCCTCTGACATGTTTCAGAGACCTACTCGCTGTTCTTCAACCGCCATCCAAAAACCAAGCCCCATGATCCACCTTTTGTTCTTACTGATGAATACATTGATACATCATTTATATCCATATAGTCTGTTCTCCCACCGAGGCTTGTTAGCTCCATCGCCATCATTTCAAAGAATGTTTGAAATCGATATCTTCTCGCTGTGATCGGTTCGTAATAGGCCCGCCACTCCCTGCTTGTTCATTTAAATTAGCTCAGTGATATCAAACCGGGGTTATAGCCGGGGTGGGTCAACCTGCGTCTGCAGATTAATAGATTTCTCTGAGAGGGTGACTGATGCTCCAGCCTTCAAAGCTTATACGAGATGGAGAAAAAAATCAATTACCGAACAAGTGGAATTCAATATTATATGAGGGGTTGGTGGACGTGTCAGCCATGGAGACGCATTTCCATAAAAGGTACATTAATCCAGCTCTGGGAAAAACCAAAAAGTTGAGCCAGTGCAGAAATTCCTCAAACCTGCATTCTGTAGAAGATTGTATAGAAGTCTATGAGAAAATGATCCTGTATGTTTTATGTACCTTATCTCTACTTTCAAGTCTTTTTCAATACAGCATGATGGTCATTTTGTAAATTATGGTCCAGTTTAAGGTAAAGTAGACAATAACATATGCTTCGATTGTATAGAAGACTATGAGAAAATGACCACTACTACTCACTTGATTTTTTACCTCAGTCAAAATGATCCTGATGATATTATGGTGTCAATCTAGTCTGTACCAGAGGATGGTGTTTATTTTGTATATGGTGGTCCAGTTTCGGGTGAAATAGATGATAAAGCAGCATATGCTTCTGATTGTGTAGAAGTTTATGAGAAAATGACCCTTTTCCTCACTTTATTATTGACCTTTTGCTGAGGAGATTATGTTTTCAATGCCTAGTTTCAAGTTGTATTCATGAGAGCATGATGTTCTTTTTATAAATGATGGTCCTGTTTAAGGTAAAGTAGACGATAAAGCAAGATATGCTTCCGATTGTATAGAAGTCTATGAGAAAATGATCCCGACTACTTTATTTATTACCTCAATAATCATTATCCTGATGGGTTTATGGTGTCAATCCTTAGTTTCAAGTTTTTTCCAACACAGGATGATGTTCATTTTGTATAATGTAGTCCAGTTTAGGGTAAAATGGGCAATAAAGCTGTGAATGCTCACAATTTTATAGAAGTCTATGAGAAAATGACCCTTCATTTCACTTGATTTCTTCCTCTGTATACTTTTTCTAAATTATTTTATGGTCTCAATCTGTAGTTTCAAGTCTTATTCAACATAGGATGGTGTTTATTTTGTATAATGTGGTCCAGTTTGGGTAAAATCGATGATAAAGCAACGTATGCATCGATTGTATAGAAGTTTATGAGAAAATGACCCTACTTCTCTATTGATTTTTTACCTCAGCTAATATTATCCTGATGAGTTTATGAGCTAAATCTCAACTATCGCAATATTTATTTCGTAAATGATGGTCCCATTTAGGGTAAAATAAATGATGATGTAGATTGTTTAGAAGTCTATGAAAAAATGTTGCTTCTTCTGCCTTGATTTGTTAGCTCTGTAAACATTGTCCTGATGCGTTTATGGTGTCAATCTGTAGTTGTAAGTTGTATCAATACAGCATTATGTTGATTTTGTAAACAATAGTCCAGTTTAGGGTAAAAAAGTTGATAAAGCGGTGTCTGCTTTAGGGCGTGGCCACCTTGTATTCGACACTTCACTACCACGGCGTTGTCCAGTTTGAACGTTTTCTTCCTAAGCAAAGGGGAAGTCATGGTATATTCGTTCCCTTCTTATAAAGATCTACATTTAGGTAAAAACTCCATAACGCTGCAGGACAGAAGTCACTATTAGCACACAATACAGAATATAAATGTAATAGTTTGTTTATTATTTCCTCCCACTGTGTTCTCTTCCTCGCCTGTTGTACAGCTCACGCTTAATTTGCTCTTTAAAGGCCTTTCAGATAAAAACTAATTATGCATCAACCACTTAGTAATTTCCCATGAGCCACCATTGTGCGTGTGTTTACATACAAGCACTGAACCCCGAGTCAGCCTGGCTCGATATTTACACCCATTCCTGGAAAGCTTGTTGTTTTCTACATTGCTCCTACATCATTACCCTCAACTCCCTTCCCTCCCTGCATGCGCTCCTCCAGTGTCTCTATACACTTTGAACTCCTTGCATCTCTTTCATCTCTACCCCCTAAATCCCCACCCTCAGCTCCACTGGAACCACCACCGCCCCACCCCCTGCTGTGAATTTGAAGGCTTTACCAATTTTTCTGAATTTCAATTTTATTTTTCCTTCTCATATATATGAATGAAGCTGCCCCACCCCCACCCATCCGAGGCTTCATTTATTTGCATTGTTGCTTATAAGCAGCAGATGTATATGTAATGACCTACTAACACAGGGATAATAGAGAGCAGGGCATGGAGAGAGCGTAATGGCTTCTCAATCACATCTAACACACGACAGGCATTATCCTGCATGAAGTCATCTTCAAAGCAATCTGTGCACCTCTCATTGATAATGAATGAGATCCCCCCCCCCACGCCCCTCTCTCAGTATTCATACCTGTCACTCATGACCCGGGTTTCCTGAAAGCCACTCTGAAGCTGTGGTCACAAGCACACTGTAACAGAATTTGAAGTTGAATTACAGTAAATGATTTGCCCGTATTAATCCGTTACTCTACACCCACAGTAATCTACAGCACCAGTTCATTAATGTACACAATATTACAGTACTGGGTACCACTTTACAACAAGACTACCCTTATAAAGGGTTTAGGAATAGTTTGTAATTCACTTATTAATTAGGTTGTGAACACTTTATAAATCACTAATAAGCTTTTATAAGTCGAGAGAGAAACAGGGGGACTGTGACCGGTTGCTTGCCAAATAGTGAGCCCACATTTATCTGTACTGCTAAGCCTTATATTGGCTACTTAGCTTACAGAAGCCAGGAAACATCAAGATGGATGGATGGGGGGGGGGGGGGGGGGGGGGGGGAGAACAACAGATACTGAGGATGCTGGCTGATGAAGAAGAGGAAGGAAGCTAGGTAGCCAATATAAGGCTTAGTCATCCTGCCAAATAGTGACCCTGTGTTGATGTATGGAAACTATGTAAGAAGTGGTTTATAAATGGTGCTTAATGATTAATAAAGTGTTTAAAACCTAATTAATAACCTATTTATAATACCTTGATGAATCCTTTATAGGGGTAGTCTTGTTGTAAAGTGGTACCCAGTACTGTACCGTAACAAATATAAGCTTTACACTATATTTCTGTCAGATGTTTGACTACCGTCGTACTTTATGTACCTATTGTAATCTCCCAAAACATTGAATTACTCTAATTACAAAAAGGGTACATTATTGTAGAAAATGATCCTTATTTTTAAGAGCAATTTGTCCACCCTAAAGACAGGGTGAAATATAAATGCAGGATGTGTTTCTCCCCTAATGAAACATGCACACTACACAGAGCTAATCCCTCCATCACCAGCCGGCCGTTCAGCGAGGAAGCATCTTATTTGTCTCCTCGATAAGAAGCTCATTAAGAGAGGCAGCAAGATTTATGAAGGGACATTAGTGTGAGGAAGGACAAACACACAGGAGGAGACGGACCGGCTGAAATAAGTGGGAATAGAGGAGGGTGAGGAGGAGAGGGAGGAGGAGGGTGAGGGTGAGTCCACTTCTCCAGGGGAAGAGACGGAGACAGAACTGCTGATGCAGCACGATGTAGGAAAACAGCAGAGAGAGGAAACTGATATGTACTGTACGAGAGGGAGACAGAAGGGGGAGACAGAAGGGAGGAAATGGGAGGAAAAACGTTGAGAATAAGTCAGACTTTCGGGCGAATGATACTAGTTTGATTTGTTTCCCAAAAAGTCATCATTTTTCAAATTCATCCCAACATTACAACTGCTCCTCCTCTCCATGTGTGCTTTTATTCTCAGCTACTGAATGTTTGACCTCGTTCTCCACAACAAACTGTGAAACATGTCAACGCCGTGTAGTTTTTATACATATTCTCAAGGTTGCATAAATCACTCCTTTCATTTGTTCCACTTTATGCCTGCCCCTGACACCCCAGATGTGGCTCGATGCTCCAAATTTTGGTTTAAATCTCAACATTCTTTGAGTGTTTGCTCTTTACAAAGCTTCAATTTTATTATAATATCAACGAACCAAGGAAAACCTGTTCTCTGAATTTCAGTTTTTCCATTTTTCTTTAAACTGAAAGTGTGTTTTTTTTTTATCCACAATTTCACAACATGCAAAAATCGACAAAAAAACCCGGAATTAAAAAAAATTAATCTTCCTTTTTACCATTATGTCAGGCTTTTGTGGTCCTCCATAGAAATGGTTAAGGATGCAGAAAGAGATTAGAGAGGGGGGGATAAATGTGAACAGGGAAACAAAATTGGCGAGCAGAGAGGGTATAAACAAGAGGGCTGATGGTGCTGGTGTGATGGTGCTGGTGTGATGGTGCTGGTGCGATGGTGCTGGTGTGATGGAGACCACAGGGAGCAAAGGGCTGAATGGAGCAAGAATGTGCTCGGCTGCACAGGCGAACATTGATTTGACATGCAATTACTGGAAGGGGGACGAGAGGAGAGAGGAGAGAGTAGAGAGGGGGAGTGAGGGAGGCTTAAAGATGTGGAGAGTCAGACAGCCAAGGTCAGAGAGTGAATGAAACTCCACAAAGGACGTCTGGCTGCAAACATCATCATGTTGCTGTCTGTCTCCTCTCATGCAGTCAAGAGGATTCAGTTTGTCCTCATTTGAAGACATAGGGAATGTGTTTATTTAAATGATTTGATTTGATTGAACCAGCAGTGCTTTGAGCTCACAATTCTTACCGTCTTACTGTTATTTATTTATTAGCTGAACTATTTATCTGTTGTTATTTACATTTTATTCATATGTTTTGTGTTTATCTTGTGTTGTAGAAGCACTGCATCCTGTGCTGTACAAATAAAGCCTTTTTACTATCTATTACTATTATTGATTGGTTAGCTGGCCGGCTCTGTTGTGATTGGTCAACCCCTTAGAGCTGTCCCGCCCCTTAGCCTATCAAGTACCATGCGTTGGAGCGTGAGCCAGTAGAACTAGTGATGTCACTATGTTCCGGAGGCAAACAAAGGAGTCCAATGGAGGCGTTTCTGGCAGGAGAGACACTCTCTCTTGAGGGAACAAAGGGATTTGAGCCTCTGCAGACCATTTACATGCACTAAAACCTAGAGAACACACTGCAAGAAAGGGAAAATCCCCGAAAAGCAAAATAGGGCCTCTTTGAATTGATGAGTGGCAGAGATCTGAAAATGTAATTAACGATCAAACTGTATTCCCACATTAAAAAGTCTGAATGAGTTTCAGCCTAAATTACATTACAGATAATAATTCAGTAAAGCTCCTCTTGCTCAAAAAAAGCAGGAAAATCTCCAGCATTTAAATGGGTTTCATTATCTGAATATATTTGGAAGGAGAAACCACTTCTGATTCTCACAGAGCAAAGATAGCAGTGTTTCCAATCAGGAGGAGCAGAGACACAAAACCAATCAGCTAGAGGAACCCGTTATTCATCTCTGCGTGTTTTCCTTTCCCAACGTTCCCAGCTGTGATTACTCTTTAACTCCGACCTGTTCCCTCCCTCTCTCTCTCTCTCTCTCGGTCACGCTAACAACATGTTTTGCTCTTTTGACGCCGCCGGTCAATTCCAGGTCTCAGTATAAAGCTCTTTTCCATTCCTTCAGTGCGTCTGCAGAAACACCATCAGCCGTGTTACAGTTTAAACACTCCTACGCGTCTGCTGGAGTGTGTCTTTCTATTAACCAACACACACTCTTTCTTTCTTTAGGTGTGTGTAGCTGTAGCTGCTGTTCTCTGTGAGGAGGCTTTGCTCCTGTACTCTAACCCTGCCTGTGCTTCCTCCGGTCCTGCACTGCTGGGAAAATATGTTTTACAAGTAGGATTGGGGGAGTGATTTAAAAAGTCAATTTTTTGCACAGATCTTGGGATGCTCAATCAAAGCACTACCTTGAATGTTCTTAACTATGATGACTGGTAATGCATTTGGAAAACATTTGCATGCACTATACAGAGCGTTCAGGAAAAATGAAGCCATAAGAGTACCAGAACTCAAAAGGTATGATACCTCTACGTGCATGAACTCAAAGCAATCGATGCTAGTGGATCTGCACGTCACTGTTATGGGTATTAATCTGAAATATAACACTCTGTGTACAATCACGTCAAACAAACAAGGTTGAGTTGCATCGCCATGTTTCTACAGAAGCCAAGAAGGGACAAACCCAGCTCTGGTTTGACCTTTAACGGGTCACCTGCAGGCCGACACTGGTTTTCTACAAGCTTTGCAAGGGAGGGGGAGCAGAGGGAGATGCAGTTTGTCTGCTATCTGCAAACGACAAATAGGTTTCTTGCAATGACTCCCAAAGAGACACAAACTCAACAACCAAGTGAAAATGGGATGAAATAATCCTAAGTATTTTACGTGGGTCACTTAAGTCACTTTCCACCAGTCACACGTCACCTCAGAGTCCTAATCTGTGTCTGAGATATTAGAGAACCCCTTTTTAATTCTCCTGCTCTCTTCATCTCGCTGCACTGACCCTCCTTTACTCCCCCTCCTCTCTTTTCTCCCCCTCTCCCGGTGTTTTCCAGGTGAACGGAAAGGATCTAACCCGGCTCTCCGGGGACCCCACCCTGGACATGCGGGACCCCGTGTTGTCTAGCATCCTGCGGCGGGGGGCCCGGAGGCGTGCGGGACTGATGGGGGCCCCCGGCGGGCTGCTGCCGGTCACCATGGGCATGGCCGACTGTGTGGACAGCTGCACCCAGACGGACATCAGCTTCCAGCATATGCTGACTCTGGGAAAGAGCAGCCAGCATCCCTGTGGAGCCCCCCCACCCCCGGACTCCCCGCCGTCCCCCCCACTGCCGCCGCTGCTGGAGCCGTATCTCTTCGATGAACTGTGAGTGGGAGGAAATATTCAGACTCAGAAAAGGTGTCAGACTGCAGCTCATCGGACGTCTCAAGTCTGAAGAATTTGTATTTATTTATGTTTATTATCTAAATATTTATGTTTATTTATTTATGTTTATTATCTAAATATTTATGTTTATTTATTTATGTTTATTATCTAAATATTTATTTATTTATTTATGTTTATTATCTAAATATTTATGTTTATTATCTAAATATTTATGTTTATTTGTTTATGTTTATTATCTAAATATTTTATGTTTATTATCTAAATATTTATGTTATGTTTATTTCTTCTTATTTAATTATATAATTATTTGTTTATTATTTATTTATATTTCCTCCACATTACTGCACAGTTTTATTCTCTCAAAAGATTTACACTTTTATTATTTATTATTTATTTATTGTTTGGATTCTCGACAAAAGATTGACATTATTATTAATAATATTACATGTATTTATTTAAAAATCAGAGGGAGTTTACTTCTGTGTTTTTACACTTAAAAATGAAAGGAAGTAAACTCCCTCTGATTGCAAAATTAAGAAAACTAAATCAAGAATAAAAAAGAGACATTTAATAAAAATATTATATTGATTGAAATGATGATTATTCCGATAAGAACCGCAATTAATGTTTTAATTATCATTATTATTTTGATTATCGTTATTATTATTTATTCCTTCCTGGTTTTAACACTCGATTAAACATAAGTCAGTTTTTATTGTTCATGTTTGTTATCCCATGTCACGTGTGCTCGGTCTCTCCCTGGCTCTGTTTCCTCAGTCCTAACACTACAAGTTTAGACACACTCTGTCCTTCCTCAGCTTCATCGAGCCGGTGTACTACGACCCCACTGACTACTTCGACATCTCTCAGCATGAAGTGGACCGACAGGACGAGCTGGAGTACGAGGTGAGGGTCTTTAGATTGAAGCATCTGTTCCTGTGTCCTGTGTCTGACTCTCTCTCTGTGCTCCATCAGGAGGTGGAGCTGTATAAATGTCGTCAGCAGGACAAACTGGGCCTGACGGTGTGCTACAGGACCGATGATGAGGAGGATCTGGGGATATATGTGGGAGACGTAAGTGAGATAAAAAGAATTCAAATCTATTTCCAATTTCTTTCACTCAACAAATCCTACCTTTCCCTCCAGGTGAACCCGAACAGCATCGCTGCGATAGATGGACGCATCCGCAAGGGAGACAGAATCCTACAGGTACTGGTTTCTAGGTATTATACTGGATCGTAGGGTGCTTAAATGTCATGCCATCATCAACCCCTGGTGCACAACACA